>NC_044916.1:18881923-19041749 GCF_003576645.1 Ipomoea triloba | reverse complement strand
ATATATATATATATATATATATATATATATATATATATATATATATATATATATATATATATATATATATAGGGTCAGGTGTTGCCGCGCCTTCCCGTGCGGTCGGTGCAGTTTACACCACTCAATATTAAGAAATGCACCACTCAATATTAAGAAATGCACCACACAAATATGTATTATTAGGTACACATCACCAAAAACACACCACTAGGTATGGAAAAATACACCTCACAGTGTCCAGAAATGTACAATTAGAAACAGGGAAGCTATGAGGTGTTTTTATGCATTTTCATTGTGGTGCATTTCGTAACATTGAGTGGTGTATTTTTTAACATTGAGTGGTGTAAACCGCACGGCCGCACGGAAAGGCGCGGCCACATTTTTTGGACGAACATTTGCTATATCATAAACTGATAATTGCTTTCTTATCATGCCAGGCTCTTGATTGCCACAGAAGAAAGGCCCACCTATTCAATAATGTGTGAGTAACACAATGTTATAACTGCCTTTGGATTTTATTGGATTACTTTGCTTGTTTTTCTCACAATTTGAATGGTTCTACATCTACTTTCAATTGATTAGCAGCAACTGGCTAATGCTTTTAAAAATTGAGCTTTCCTACCTAAATGCTTTTATCAAACCGAAACTCACCACAAGCTATGAATCATAATACGCACCAACCCAAAATCCCCACTCGTGAATACGAAACTCACCACACCAAGACCGAACCCACCACCTGTTAATCAGACTAACATGAACCTTACGAAAACCATAATCCCTAACTTCACTTCAACCTAAATCACACGTAAGCACACACCTAAATTCCACTACGCACTCACCATATCCAACCCCAGATCATGGCTAAAATAAATGGAAAACTCATAAATTCACAGCAAAAAAAAAAAAAAAGAAACAGGACATCAAGAATACAATAATACAACCCCCCAATGAGAAATTCTTAACAAACCCGACAAACCCGACACACAACAACAATAAATACAAAACACGCAGCCGACAAACCGTGAAAAGGCAAACAAAAACAAAGAAACAAACAAACTATTGCACAAAAACGACAAAAAAATACCTAAACTGACACCTTTGGCCGGTCGTCCCCGCCGTTTGCTCCATGTAATTACCCCATCGACGACCATCGTTCTCCCCCAGAACCGCAGAAACGCGTGGATGAACAGATTTGACACCGACAAACGCGATGGACGACGTGCGTAGCAGCTATTGGAGAGAAAATCGCAAAAACCCTAGCTTTAGATGGGCGAGTGACGCGACATCCGGATCAAGCAAGCGCGTATCCCACCCAAATGTCTAAAATACCCCAAATAAAAATAAAAACAACCTGGTCTGAAGAAAAACGCGAGAAAATAAAACAAAAAACAATTAAAACCGAAAAAACCCATCCAGCCGTCCATCTTCAAGATCCAACAGCCATAATTAATCCATATGTTTGTATTTTAAGTGGTGTTTGTACATGAATGTAATTCTATATAGATATATATATATATATGCAAAATAATGCAAAATAATATTGTCTAGTTAAGAACTTCAGATAAACCTGTCACTTTGAACACTTTAAAAAAAAGGCATCTACTTTATAATTAATGAGAAATTATATAATTCATTATAGCATCTTATACTTAGTAAAATTCTATTCTTTTGCAAAGTCTTCTTAAGCGCTAACCCCTAAGACTCCAATTCATACCCCAACCTAACAAGATAGTGGAAGGTTAAAATATGGTGACTCAATGGCCCATTATATGGGAGAACCAATGTCACAAATTGAAAGACTCAAGCAGGTAAAAAGAATTAACTTTGCTTTTATTTATGATAATAAGCATTACATTGAACTTGAAAAGCCCATCAGTGATATACCCTTTACCAACAAACATTCCTAGTTTAGGAAAAATTACTTTAATGACTCGAACACCATATGGAATCCATTCTTGTTCAACAATGAGCCAGACACCAGATTCTTCCTCAGCTCCAGAACATACAACACGTTGTTCAACGTCAATTCCTTTCCGGAAGTCATCTTCAGAACCACCTTGCCCACGCCCTTCACAACGGATTGAGCAAAGTTTCCCATCTACACCTTCTCGCATTGCTCATGGTTTAAACATAGATGCATTGTTGCATCGGTGTCGATGTTTAACGGCAAAATAAACGGAGGACCAAATTGGTTAAAATTTTCAAAGTCGAGGGACTTAATTGGTCATAAAAAATTGTCGAGAACCAAATTGGTAATTTCACAATAGTCGAGGGACTATTTCGGTAATAAACTCTTATTATTTTATTATCCTACACATAACATAATATGACTATTATATATATTTTTTGAAATCAAACCTGAAAGGTAGATTAAAACAAATGAGCAATAGAGTTTGGAGGGATTAAATCACAATACAAAGGTGTCTCATGAGAGAAAGCCTCAGCTGCAAGTGTATGTGCAGCCTTATTATGAGATCTAGGAACTAAATGAATTAAACAGGAAATAAAAGATGACATAAGAGTCCTAGCGGCATCAATCGAATACCCAACATATGACAAAAGCTCCGAATGAGGGGAGTTAAGCAAATCCCTGAGCGTGGAACAGTCTGTAAAGATGTGCACAGTTGACAGACCGCGATTCTTGAGCCAAGACAAAGCCTCCTTGCAAGCTAATGATTCCGCCATGAGTGGCGAAAAAAAGGCGGGAAACCGCGCACTTAACCCTGCTATGAATCCACCGTCGTGCGCCAACAAAACCGCGCCAACCGAAGCAGTTTTGGTTTGAGGCCGAAAGCTTGCGTCGATGAAACATCGGTGTTCTCCAGTCGGCAACGGCAAAGGCAGGGGCATGGGCGGCTGGGGCGGAATCTGCTGAGAATGAGTACTCCTCCATGCAGCTGCTGCCGAATCTGCTTCTCGCCACACACGAGCCGACGCCGGAAGGTAGCTATCCAAATAGCGTGATTTCGAGCCTTCCAAATGTAATACATCACTGCTATGACAACAAATAATTCCTCACTATTAAGCATGGAAAGGGCATTGTCAAACCACATAACAAAATCATCTTAAATCATAGAAGGAATATGCAGTGAACATTCATGCCAAATGAGTCTTGAGTAGTCACACATTATTAGAGAGTGCATAATATTCTCATGAAAATTGCCACACATGGGACATGTTGGATCAATCTCCACCCTCTTTAAAATTAGATTGGTAGTGGTAGGCAGAACATTAGATAAAGCTCTCCATACAAAAATCTTCCATTTAGCAGGGCATTTAATCTTCCACAATTGTAGCCATTTATCATAAGCTCCAGGGCTAATTTCATACTCCCCCATAACACGTCGATACCCTTCTTTTACCGGATAACACCCTTTTGGGTCTGCCAACCAAAACCAAGAATCCTCGTGATGTGGGCTAACTGGTACTGACATAATACGCTCAACATTGGGTGCACTAAAAATATCCTGCAGGATTGAAAGATCTCATGAACCAGAATTAGGATCAATCAGCCCTGAAACCAGAGAGCCATTGAGTGCACCTGGCATGGGAGTCTGAACCATTGGTGATGGGTCATCAGGTAACCAAGGGTGACCCCATATTAGAGTATATTTCCCATCACCAATCCTTCTCCTCACACCACTGCAAATAAGCTCATGGCAGCCATGATGCTCCTCCAACAGAAACTTAGATTACCACCTAGTGTAGCATCAACAAAAGATGTTTTGGGGAAATATCTAGCCTTGTATACTCTTGTTACCAGTGACTGAGGTCTGGTTTAAAATCGCCAAGCTTGTTTACATAGCATTGCCAGGTTGAAAGCCCTTAGATCTTTGAAACCCAAACCGCCAAACTTCTTTGGGATGTATAGTCTATCCCAAGCCTTCCAGTGAATGCCCCTTTCGTTCCCAGTACCCCACCAATACTTGTTCATTGTTCTTTCAATGGATGAGCAAACAGAATCTGGTAAAAGAAATACACTCATAGAAAAAGTTGGCATTGATTGTGCCACACTTTTAAGTAATACCTCCTTCCCCGCTTGCGAGATGAGCTTCTTAGTCCAAGAGCTAATTCTTTGTTTCACTTTATCCTCAATGTACGAAAACACTGCTCTTTTCTCCCTTCCAATGAAAGAAGGTAGACCCAAGTATTTTCCAAAGTTAGGAGCCTGCAAAACACCCAGTATTGAAGCCACAACGTCTCTATCTGCTACAGTGGTATTCCTGCTGAAACAAACACTAGATTTATGAAAATTCACTAACTGCCCTGTCATGGACTCATAGTCAGTAAGGCACTGCTTAATAACACCTGCCTCCTCCGCATTAGCCCTAAAGAACAACAAACTGTCATCTGCAAAGAATAAATGTGAAATAGGAGGGGCACCTCTGGCTACCCTACAGCCATGGATAGCACCCCTACTCTCAGCCTGCTGCAGCAACAGAGAAAGACCCTCAGCACAAATAATGAATAAATAAGGTGAAAGAGGGTCTCCCTGTCGAATACCTCTCGTAGGAACCACCTGACCAACAGCATTACCATTTACCAAAAAATTATAGGACACTGTGGTAGCACAAAGCATTACTAGGTTCACCCATTCCTCAGCAAATCCCAGAGCTAGGAGCATCCGGCGGAGAAAAGCCCACTCCATTCTGTCATATGCCTTCGCCATATCTAGCTTGAGTGCACCCCAGCCCATCACTCCACAGTGTTTCCTATTCAGAAAGTGACCAACCTCTGCAGCAATTAGGATATTATCTGTAATTAGCCTATTAGGGATGAATGCACTCTGAGAGTTAGAGATGATCTCTCCCAAAAACGGCTTCATTCGATTTGCCACCATCTTAGCCATGATCTTATATACTACATTACATAATGCAATGGGGCGGAGATCAAACACCAGTTCTGGGTGATGTTTCTTCGGGATCAGAACTACATTTGTATCATTCAGGCCAGGTGGAAAGGAGCTACTATTCAGACAGTTTAACACAAAAGCAGAGACATCACCCCCTACCACATCCCAATAGTGTTGATAGAACCCCGGATTCATGCCATCTGGACCTGGGGCTTTATCAGGAAACATTGAGAGCAAAGCAGCCTTGACCTCCTCTAACTCAAAAGGTCTAAGTAGGGCAGTATTATGTTCTTGAGTTACACGAGGAGTAATAGATGCAGTAAAAGAATCCAAATTGGTAGTAGAAACATTAGATGCAAAGATATCATGAAAGTAATTGAGCACAACATCATTCAGCTCATCATGCTCCACCCATACACCTAAATCATTCTTTAATCTAGTAATTGTATTCTTCTTCTTACGGGTAGAGGCATACCTGTGAAAGAATTTAGTATTAGCATCCGCACCTCTCAGCCAGTGCTGTTTGGCCCTCTGCCTCCAGAATGCATCCTCATGAGTTTCCAATTGGCACAGCACAGTTTCAAGATGCTGGTATCTCTGTAAAGAAACTGGGTCCAGCCGCCCTCTCAACTAAGCTTGTTCATGACGGATCTTCCTGATCTTACTACCGAACTTGTGGAAGTAATCACCCCCCCATTTGAGAAGACGATCCCCACAATGCTGGAGACAGCCTAACAGACCAGCCGCTCTGCCCTCCTACCACACATTCTCCACCTGCTCTCTACAGCCCTCATCATGCACCCATGCCATTTCAAATTTAAACCGCTTGCCAGAACTTCCACCAAACCGCTCACACCCCTTAACCCCCAGAAAGAGGGCAGAATGATCAGACGTGCGAGTCAGAATGTTAGACACACTGGCCTCCGGTAAAGAGCTACACCAATCAGCTCGTGCAAGAACTTTATCTAAACCCTCCTCCATCCACTCCTCAGAGCCCCTTCCCCTCTCCCATGTGAACTGGTAGCCCTGCATTGGCAGCTGGACTAATACGCAGTCATCCACAGCCTCCCCGAAACCACGAAGCAGGTTGTCTGGATGCGGATTACCCCCACGTTTTTCATGCTGGAAGAGGAGGTCATTGAAATCACCCAACACCACCCACGGTAGAGTAGAATTGTTAGCTAGAGTTCGCAGAAGGTCCCATGAGGCACTTCTACAACCACGTTCCGGAAAGCCATAATAACATGTCATTCTCCATTCACCCAACCCTGCCACACTCACCTCAATATCTATATGATTCCTCGAAAAGCTAAATCAGCCTGGCAGTATTATTTTTCCTCCAAAATAAAGCCAACCCTCCACTAAGGCCCACATTATCAACATAGAACAAGCCTTCAAATCCCAACTTCACACGGAGCCGTTCAGCATGCAACCGGCCCACCTTAGTCTCCATGAGGAAGACAAACTCAGGCTTCTTACGGGACACAAGGTCCACAACTTCACGAACTGTACGTGGATTGCCCAAGCCACGACAGTTCCAGCTCAGCGTACTCATAATGAGGGGCGGGTCTGGGAACCAGAACCCGCCACATGCAAGTTTTTTGACACGTCGGCCATTTGAACATCACTCCCAACATTTGCATGGCGCCGAACTCCACCACCCGAGCCCTCCCTACGGCGCTTAGTCACGGCCACAACACCCGTCTCCGCTTCATGTCTTGTAGGCACAGCTAACGTAGCATCCGGCACAACACGGTTGTTCGGCAAAGACCCCTCACCAACAACAGCACGAGGCGGTCCCCCAACTGGAACAAGCCAACTGTCGCCGACACCTCGCGGTCCCCGTTTCGAGCCCGCGCATAACTCTGGACCAAACGGAAACTGATCGACTGGAATTCTCGCTTCCCTTGCCTTCAAACAAAACTTATAAACATGTCTCATCATTCCACAGCAGAAACAAAAGTTATGTAGTCGCTCATACCGGAACGAAACCCAGCACCAAATCTTATCTCGTTTTAACAATTTCATTCTCCTCTTCAAAGGTTTGTTCACCGGTAACGCAACACGTATGCGGTAGAAATCCAACCACGGAGCGTCAGCAAAATGGTCGTCACTCTTGACGTATGCCCCGAGGAAATTTCCGATTTGCTCCTGGATCGCGGTCGAAGTATAACCAATCAGTAGATCATGGACTTGCACCCAAATCTCCACCGAATCCAGCAGAACACTCCCCGGCAGCGTCCCGTCGGTTAATGGTCTACAAATCAGCGTGATATTTTCAAAAGACCAGGGTCCTTCCTCCAGTACGTACTGCAAATCCGAATCATGAAAGAACACAAACATAAATAAGTTCGGTTGCAATTCCGTTACCTGGACCCCCTTCACCGGCTTCCACACCGACGCAAGAACTTGTCTCATGTACTCCAGCTTAATCAATTTGTCTGTCAAGAAGCGGCCGAACATAGGCCAGGTCGCCACCCCTTCACCACCAGTACCCTCATCAGTAACTTCTGCGGGCTGAAAAACTTCCTCTTCCTCCTCCAGCGCCATGTCTGCCCACCGCGCAGTTATTGCTGCCAAACCGTCCGACGTCGACATGGCGTTCACACCCCGCACACTCCTGCTGTCGTAGATTCCCGTACACGCGGGAGAAAGGCACCGGACAAAGACCAGAAAAAGTTTACGTAAACGGAGACCTTGGAAACCCTAGGAAAAAGAGCGAAACCCTAGACAAGTGCTAGAGAGAAATCTAATATGACTATTATATATATTGTTTGAAAATTTAAAGAGCTAGCGTAATATCATATTTGAAGTTATCCAAAAGCGTACTTAATTTTAGATAACTGGCCGGTTGCATGTGAAAGCCTTGTATATGTTCCGGATCTTTTAGAAAATTGCAGCTAACTCTTTCAACAATCAAATTCGTCTAATAAACTATTAATGAATTTCATAGAGTTATTCCAAACTTTTGTAAACTTTGTAAAAATTTATAAAAATCTATATAAAAAATATGTATAGACTTTTATGAACTTTTTAATTTAAAAAGTCTACAAAAATTTTATATTATAAATCTAAATTGAATACATTCTTACAAATTTTCAATGATTTCGATTCTTATTATTTATAATTTCTTACAAAAATATAATATTAATAATATTAAAAAAAAAAAACAAATCACGATATAGTACTGCGACATCAAGCAAAAGAACTATTATTTGTAACAGCAATTGGGGTTACGTTGTGAACAACAACAAGATACTATTTGCAACCCCAAATTTTTTGGTGCTATGAATAACATCTTATTGTTGTTGTTTGCAGCACAACTTCTTATTGTTGTTATCAACCAAAATTGCTGGTGCTAACAATTGTCTGCTATTAAAAAAAAGAAAAAATAATATTACAAATATAAACATAAAAATAATAAAAATCAAAATATACAAGTATTTATATGGATATTATTAAAAATTTGATGGTGACAACCGAAAAATTTGCTTTGTTAAGGTATTTAGGGAAAAATTCGTTTAGAAGTCAGGCATAAAAAGTTTGTAGAAAGAATATAAATCAAAATATACTAATATTTATACAAGCATTATGAAGCATATAGTAAAATGTGACAGAAGTTTGCGTTATTAAGGTATTTAAGGAAAAAAAAAAAAAGATCATAGATAAAGTTTAGAAGTTAGGGCTAAAAAAAAGTTGGTACAAAAAGTTCTAATAGTCAACTATTTAGATGGAGAAAAATTTGTAAAGTTAGAGAAAAGAAATTTGTAAAGTTTAGGCATGAATAAAATGTGTGATAATGAAGAAAAAATAACATGTTAAATTTAGGTATAAGCTTTGTAGAGTTTAAATAGGAAGACAATAAATAAACAAAGCTTAGATAGAGAGAGAAACATTCATAGTTGGTATGTAGAAAGAAAGTTTAGAAATCTAGGAGCTGATGGGTGGATTTCAACTATTTATATTAGAGTAGAAAGTATCTACAAAAGTCCTAATATAAAAAGTGTATAAAAATTTATAACTTTTTGAACTACTTGAATTTTAAAGACTCTTTAAAAATCTTAATCATATATAGTATCCGACTTTCAAACTCTTCTTTAAAAGTTAGAATTCAGTACCTCCAAACTTTTAAAGTTCATAAAAATTTATAAAATCAAGATTTAATACACCCCTTAAATTTTTCTATTTAAACAAAAAAAAAAAAAACTCCGTAATACTCTAGGTAAAGAGTTGACAAGATGTTTAAAATTTAAAATTTAAATTTTATTTTAATAATTTTAAATTAAAAATAAATATAAAAAATGAAAGACAATCATGTTAGATGCCTTCCACAACCTCTTTGTCTCCAACTTGGTGACGAAGACCTTGACTGAGACAAAGTAGGGGTGGGGAAAGGCCTTCTATTGTTATATTTATATTTTCCTTTTTTTTTTAATTTAAAATTGTTAGTGTCAAAATAAATTTTTAAAAAGAATTAATTTTTAAAACTATAACCCCATATATATGCATCAGATGTTTAAGAGTACTAGTCATTTTGGGTTTGATTGAACGGATTTAGATTATTTAGGGAGTTAATTATATTTTTATTATAAAATAATGTATAATTTTTAAGGATAATGATCAAATAGATCCTCCAACTATATACCAAAATACAATTATACCCTTGAACTAAAAAAACATTCAATTGAATCTTTACACTTGTTAAAAATGTGTAATTAAGTAATTTGACCTATAATACCATGTTACCTTGAAATCACACGCGTGCCATACGGATGCCACATTGATTAATATTTTTAACAAATTATTAAAATAATAAATCAAAATAATTATATTTATAAAAAAATAGATTGCCATGACTTCTTCATCCATGTTGAACTGAACGTCGCCGTCCAGTTCGACATGGACGAAGTAGCTTGCGGGTTTCGCCATCCAAAACAGACAAAGAAGGACGGCGAAACTCGTCGGCTTCTCTGTTACGGATGGAGATACCAGCCGCGGGCTTCTTCGTCCGATTTGAACAGAGCAACAATGGCTTCTCCATCCGATTTGAACAGAGCAGCAATGGCTTCTCCATTCTAAAGTTGCGAACTTACGGTGCCGGTTTCTTCGTCCATTCTATTTTTTTAATTAGTTTTATTTTTTATTTTTAGCTTATTTTTATTTTTGAATGAGATGCCACATACGATACCATGCAATCAAAATTAACTTAATTATTACATGTTGGTATCTGTTAAATATGTTAATTGCACAGTTGTAATCAATTTAAGAGTTTAATTAAAATCTTTTTATTTTTTAATTTGAGCATCTAATTACATTTTGACATTTACCTGGTGGACTTATTTGACATTTATCCTAATTTTTATTTTAAATTTTGCCCAAGTGACAAACAGACAAAGTTGGGGTCGCGTTTTATTTAAATGGAATTCAGTAATAGAGGAGAGTGCGCCTAAAGAAAAATATGGAGTTGGAGTTTGCGGGGAGGTTTCTTGTTTGGATTATCAGCATTCTAGTACCAGCTGTGGTCCTCCACCTCCACCTCCACCGCCGCAAAACGATCTCCAGGCAACGGCTGCCACCCGGGCCACGGGGATGGCCGGTGTTCGGCAACATGTTCGACCTGGGTGAGATGCCACACAAGACTCTGATGGGCCTAAAACGTCAGTATGGCTCCGTGGTTTGGCTGAGGCTGGGCTCGATTAACACCGTGGTGGTGCTCACGGCCAAGGCGGCGGCGGAGCTGTTCAAGAACCACGACGTTGCCTTCGCGGACCGGACCATCACGGAGGTGATGACGGCTCAGAGTTACGAGAAGGGGTCGCTGGCGCTGGCTCCCTACGGCACATACTGGCGGGTGATGAAGCGAATCATGACCGTCGAGATGCTGGTCACCAAACGGATCAACGAGACCGTCCCCGTCCGCCGAAAATGCGCCGACGTCCTGCTGACCTGGATCGAGAACGAGACGACAGTTGGCGGATCCTCCGTCGCCGTCGCCAGATTCGTGTTCCTGTCGCTGTTCAACATGCTGGGGAATCTAATTCTGTCCCGCGACCTGGTGGATCCGGAATCTCGAATCGGGTCGGAGTTTTTCACGGCGATGATGGGGCTGATGGAGTGGGGCGGCCACCCCAACATCGTCGACGTGTTTCCATGTCTGCGCTGGCTTGATCCTCAAGGTCTCAAAAGGAAAATGAACCGCGACCTGGGAAACACGTACGAGATTGTGTCGGGGTTTCTGAAAGAGAGAATGAAGGAAAGGGAAGCAGAGGGAGCAGAAAGCAGGAAGAAAGATTTTCTTGAAGTTCTGTTGAACTTTGAAGGCAACGGAAAAGATGAACCCCAAACACTTTCTGAGCATGAGCTCATCATTATTATCATGGTACGTTTAGATTTGACACTTTGTTTTTATTTATGTTTGTGTGTTTAATAATATTTTTAATATAGTTCATAAATATATAAATTTTGTAAATTAATTTTATATTTATTTTATGAATTAAGTCATTCTTGTAAACTGAATTATTAGACTAATAAAATTGGATAGAATGAGTAATAAAATAAATTTATTTATAATAGAAAAAAAATAGAAAGCTAGTTTTTGATTGTTCAACGATGATGCAAAATTAGGGATAGCAGTCGGAGTACTGCCCTCTATATAGGGGAATTGGAGCTTTATCCAAAATTAATGTTCTGGAATGGGTCTCATATACATAATCGAGAGCCATCCCAATTCCCACATAATTAAGTATAATTTTATTATTTAAGGGGAGGTTAAAATTGAATTTGTAATGCTGCTCTAACTCTCTAAGCAAGGATGATCAAATTTAATAAGGCCAAGATTTAAATATGACAAAAAATTAAAATAAATAATATGATACAACGTGTTTAACTTAAAAGAGTAGGAGTAACCATATCATGTTATATTCTATTTGAAATGTTAGAAGAACTTTATTCAATCTTATCATTAAATTTAACTTGGGGAAAAAAAAAACCACCCAACCAGCAATTTCAATTAAAAATGACTAGAATATATAGACAATTAATGAGTTCAAATCATGTCATGTTTTTACTTTTTAGAGTTAGGTAGTGATTGAATTAGTTAAAATTGTATGACTGTTTCAAAATTATAATGAAATAATTATTAAATAAATTATAATGAAATAATTATTAAATATGAATGAAAGGTAAAACACAATAACATTTTCTAGTAATCCAATTATTGTTTCAAGTCATCTTAAATTGCTAGCTTTTGACACCTTATGCCCAGGAGATATTCTTGGCTGGTTCGGAAACCACAAGTAGCAGTATCGAGTGGGCAATGACCGAACTACTGTTGAAACCCGAAACAATGGATAAGGCTAAAGCCGAGTTAGCTCAAGTGGTCGGACCGAATCGAAAATTTGAGGAAAGCGACATAGATAACTGCAAATATTTACAAGCTATCATAAAAGAAACATTGCGGCTACATCCTCCAATACCATTTTTGGTTCCTAGGAAAGCAATTCACGATACAGAGTTCATGGGATACCACATCCCACAAAACACCCAACTTTTCATTAACGTTTGTGCAATCGGGAGAGACCCAGAGTGCTGGGGAAACCCTTCAAGTTTTCGACCAGAGAGATTTCTTAACTTGAAAACTGAGTATAAGGGTCATCATTTCGAGTTGATACCATTTGGAGCAGGAAGAAGAATATGTGCTGGAATTCCTCTAGCACATAGGATGTTGCACCTAGTGTTAGGGTCATTGTTGCATGCGTTTGACTGGGGAATTGACCGTGATTTTGATGATGATATTAGGGACACTAGGGAGAGGATGGGAGTCACCGTGAGAAAACTCAAACCATTGAGAGCAATTGCAAGGAAAAGTCAACTTAATTGAAATTTTATGTTAATTGTTGTGAATTTTGATCCGTCTTCTCGTAATCGATGCACGGTAATGATCTCCTTGTATACAAACCCATTTGTTACTGTTAACCATGTCACATATTATATTCTTATATTATATAGTTGTATTAATAATGGCTAGCTTTTAGTCAATAGTCAGTACCTATAGGTTAGGAGAGTTTTATGCTAACTCTCATATAGGTACTGTAGCGTTCCTGTAATTCTGTTATCAATCAAAATCTATTTTCATCTGGTATTAGCCTAGGTTAGATCCTCTCTCCTCTCACCTACCCCCCCACCTTCCCGTATCCGTTTCCGATGACGATACCGATCAACGACGGAGCAATAACCCCCGCTCTCTTTCTACGCCGCCGCCGCCGGCACCCACCATCTCCACGGCTAATCATCATGTTTCCATTAAACTAACCGCAAGAAATTATATCTATTGGCGAACACCTGCCATTCCTCCGTAGCCAAGCCTTGGTAGGTTATCTTGATGGAACAGTGCTATGCATTCCATCCACAATCCCTTCCGCCGTGCCGTTATCGACTGCTACCCCGCCACCTCCGGTCTCCAATCCGGCTTACGCATCGTGGGTCCAACTGGATCAAGCGATCCTTTCACTTATAGTCTCCTCCCTGACCAGCGAGGTCATGTATTTGGCCGTCGGCAAGGAGACTTCTCGTGAGGTTTGGGAATCTCTTACGGCTGCCTTCAATTCGCGTCTCAATCCTGCACTAGGTGCCTAAGCCTTCTCGGACAGTTCCAGACTCTCCGACAAGGCAATTCCACACCGGCTGAGTATTTTGGGCAGGCTCAGATGCTCGTGGAGGCTTTGTCGCTGGCCGGGCGACCCCTAACCGCCGATGAACAAATCCAGTATGTCTTCCATGGATTGCGCCCGAAATTCCGAGCTATGGCGAGCACACTAACAGCAGCTGCGACGCCAATGACTCTCCCGCAATTGGCCGATCATCTACAGGCTCAAGAGTTTCTTCATACAGAAGATTTCAGTGGCGCGGATTCATCGTTGCCGCAAAGCACGCCCACAACTTTTTACGCTGGACGTGGCAGAAACAGCTCCAACACCGGGGGTCGTAATTCCGGTGGTCGCGGCGGCCGGCAATGGCGTGGTCGCCGCTCGGGGGCTACAGGCCGTGGCGGTGGTTGGAACTCACCGCGCTGTCAGATCTGCCATAACTACGGCCATACGGCTGTTAATTGTTTTCGTCGTTATGACGAGAAGCCGGCGCAGCAGGTGCATGCGGCATACTCCGGCGATGCGGCGAACACTTCGGCGGCGGAATCCTGGTTCCCGGACACGGGGGCTACGTCGCATACCACGACGGACGTCAATCTGATGGATCATTCTGAGCCATATACTGGCAATGATGTCCTGAAAGTGGGCAATGGTTCAGGTTTGGACATCACTAGTTTGGGTCGCACGGTTATTCCCTCTAAGTTGCATCCTTTAAAAATGACCAATATACTTCATGTCCCGAACTTGTCTCTTTCGTTACTCTCTGTTTATAAATTTACTAATGAGAATGACGTTTATTTTGAATTTCATAAAAACTTCTTTCTTGTGAAGGACTGCACCACTCAGGCGGTACTTCTTAAAGGTTTCACTTTGGGCGGTTTGTATCAACTGTCGCTTCCTCACAGTCATAAAGCCTTTCTTACCGCTCGAGCCTCGTCTAAAATTTGGCATCAGCGTTTGGGTCACCCGCACAGTCAAGTTCTGCAGCGTGTTCTAAAACACTGCCCAGTTACGTCTCATAAAGTCAGTGCCTTAGATGTTTGCTCGGCCTGTCAACTTGGAAAGTCGTCTAGGTTTCCACTAGATAGGGTCCCAAATAATAGTACCAATGTATTAGATTTAATATTCACGGACATATGGGGTCCGTCACATGTTATTTCTCATTCAGGTTTTCGATATTTCGTTCTTTTTGTAGATGACTATTCCAGGTATACCTGGTTTTATCCACTCCGTGTAAAGTCTGACATTTATAAAATCTTTACTTTTTTTCGAACAACGGTAGAACGTCGGTTTTTGCGTTCTATCAAAGCCATACAGTTTGATTTAGGAGGGGAATATCGTCGTCTACATAACATTTTTGAATCGTTAGGAATTTTACACCGCCAATCATGTGCTTATACACACGAACAAAATGGAAGGGTAGAGCGTCGTAATCGTCATACTGTGGAAACATGACTATCCTTACTAGCACAAAGTTCAACACCACTAAAATTTTGGGACCACGCTTTTGAGTCAGCCACGTTTCTAATTAACTGTTTACCCTCGTCAGCTATAAGCTTTAAAACTCCTCATTTCCAAGTATATAACACCCATCCACCATACACCTTCTTTCGTGTCTTCGGCTGTCGTTGTTACCCATATCTCCGACTATAACCGGCACAAAATTGAGTATAGGTCTGCGCCTTGTGTTATCCTAGGTTACCCAGTCACTTATAGGGGATATCGTTGCATTGACCTTAACACTGGTAAAGTCTACACCTGTCGCCATGTTCGTTTTGATGAAAGTGTTTTTCCATTTCAAGATACCTTGCAGGAGAATGTAACTCCAGAATCCGCAGATTCACCCTGGGCAACTGCCCCTATATGTAATAGTGCTAATTCTATACCGCAGACAGTACCTTTAGTTTCGGATCCATCTGATCAACAGACTGACTCATCTCGGACACAGACTGACTCCCGCTCGTCATCAACTTCAAGAACCCAAGTAACCATCAGTTAGGGTGTCACTAAACAGGCTACAATAGGAGGTCATGCTATGCGCACACGCAAAAAGACAAAGGGTACAGGAGAGAAATTTTATGCACTACATGCAACTACTGACCCAACCTGCTATACACAGGCGGTCAACCATTCCCATTGGAGAGATGCGATGGATCAGGAATTTAATGCTTTACTGCATAACAACACATGGAAATTAATACCGACAACTCCACTTATGAATATAATCGGCTCTAAATGGGTATACCGCACCAAACGCAAAGCAGATGATACTATTGAAAGATATAAAGCCCGGCTTGTCGCAAAAGGTTTTAACTAGGTTGCAGGGGAGGATTTCTTCGACACCTTCAGTCCCGTGGTTAAACCAACAACAGTTAGACTCCTGTTCTCGCTTGCTGTTACACATTCATGGGTTCTACGACAGTTAGATGTTCATAACGCTTTCTTAAATGGTCATCTACCGGAGACTGTTTATATGAAGCAACCTCCAGGGTATGAAGACCCACTACACCCTGGACATGTTTGTCATTTACAACGTTCACTATATGGCTTGAAGCAAGCATCCCGTGCATGGTTCAAATGGCTACAAGACTTCTTGATATCTGCAGGTTTCGCATCCTCCAAGACCGATGTCTCCTTGTTTCACTTTACATCAGGTGATTCTCAGGTATATCTACTTGTCTATGTTGATGATATCATCATGATGGGTAACGATGCACCATTGGTTGATTCTCTACTACTCCGACTCTCTAAAGCTTTTAAGATCCAGGATCTAGGCACACCTGGATTCTTTCTTGGGATAGAGACTCTAGGATATAATGGTGGGTTTCTGTTGACACAGAAGAGGTATATGCAGGATATTCTTGTTCGGGCAGGCATGACCGACTGCAAACCACTGGCAACACCGGCAACTGTCACTCAGTCTGCTACACCTTCTCTTGAGCTCTTTGATAACCCTACACAGTATCGCCGTCTTGTGGGCGCCCTACAGTACCTGACTATTACCCGGTCGGACTTATCGTTTTCCGTCAATAGACTTTGTCAGTTTATGCACTCACCCACAGCAGAACACTGGGGTTTACTCAAGCGGGTTTTGCGTTATGTTAAGGGCACACTGGACATGGGCCTTCGGGTAACTCCGTCTTCGCACTCCACTTTACATGGCTATTCTGATTCTGACTAGGCGGGTTGTCCAATTGACATAAAATCTACTAGTGGCTATGGAGTATTCTACGGCTCTAATCTGATTTCGTGGGTCTCCTGGAAGCAGCGCACTATTGCTCGGTCATCTACAGAAGCCGAGTACAAGGGATTAGTAGATGTTGCTGCAGAGGTCACATAGGTCGTTTCCTTACTCCGGGAATTGCGACTCCACTCGGGACAACCCGCTACTTTATGGTGTGACAACTTAGGCGCTACTTATATGGCCGCTAATCCGGTATTCCATGCCCGAACTAAACATGTTGAGGTCGATTACCATTTCGTTCAAGACAAAGTCGCTTCAGGTGAATTCACAGTCAGTTTTGTGTCGACTCAAGATTAGATAGTAGATATCTTCACCAAACCGCTACCTGCTCGGCGTTTTAATACTCTCCGCACCAAGCTCAATGTTGTTTCCTCCCAACCTTGTGGTTGAGGGGGCGTGTTAACCATGTCACATATTATATTCTTATATTATATAGTTGTATTAATAATGGCTAGTTTTTAGTCAATAGTCAGTACCTATAGGTTAGGAGAGTTTTATGCTAACTATCATATAGGTACTGTATCGTTTCTGTAATTCGGTTATCAATCCAAATCTACGTTCATCGTTATGATATAGATAATAGAACATCGATAAAAGTAAAATTGGAATAAAGAATACAGAGAGGAAATCTCAACAGGAAATTTTCATTGATCCCACAACAGAATAGTTTAATACAATTATATATATCCCTAAACAATAGGAATAATAACTAACTGCTAGCTAAGATGTTGACCACACATCAGAAAATAATTATCACTCCCCCTGAACATTATCTTTCCATAATCATGTCTAGTTAAAAACCTCGCTAGGAAAAATCATGTGGAAAAAAAACCTAATCAAGAATAAGGGTGCATAAAATTTCAAAACATGTGTTATACGGGGTTGTCTCATTAAAAACCTTAGGCTTAGAAAAACTCGATGAGAAAAACTTAGCTAAAGAAATTAGTACAACCATAAATCAATCATAAACCTTTAGGCCATAATCTTCAGCATTTTTGGGGTTTGTTTATTTAAATATTTGTTTGCACATTTTCCCCTTTTTAACATTACTATACCATACTCATGCCTCGTTAAAAACATAACTAGAAAACCCAGTGGAAAAAACGTAGTTGAGGAAAAGAGTACATGATGTATGTGTATCATTGTTTTAGACTAGTTGCCTCATTAAAAACCTTAAATTAAGGAAAAATCCTACGAAAAAACTTAACTAAGGGAAAAAGAGTACAACTGTTGGTCTTCAAAACCCAATCTGATCTTCAGGATTGATTGGATGATACTCTCCCTGAAGATAATAATCTTCAAATCTCATACAAAGATTATTTTCAAAGAGGGATTTTGTGGATAAATCTATTAGATTGTTACAAGGGTGAATAATCCATATAATAATCGCGTGACTCTTATGGAGCTCACAAGGATTGAACCATGACACTATACATGTGTGTCTTGTAAAAATAGCTAGTACTCAAATAAGCTATTAATATCATATATTGGTTTCTTGTATAAATGTCAGAATCTTTGTATCTTGAAGATACCAGAGGATATGTTAAGCCCTATTCTAACATTTCATTGTAGGAGGAGAGCTAATATTGCAAGCAATTTCATCGCAAAAATCATGCCTGTTGCGATTATAGAACTTATGATTCTAAAGTGATGCTCCAACGACAATTAAATAATGGAAATTTGGTTATAAGGTTTCCTTATTATCCTCTTTGAGTGTAAACAGTTCCTTATCTACTTCAAGAGATTGGATAACCGTTAGTGTAATAAGTAAATGATACCTATCAATATAAAATATCTTCAAGAAGTTTTTCAGGATAGGTGATATCTCTGATTCTAAACCATTATATACAGCTTATTTTGATTATTTGTGGTACAAAATGTATATATCCTAGAGGGAATTGAGACTCGTTTGTGGGTTATGTTGTTCAAAGGTGTAATTGTCCACAACGAGTTGCAAAGGAAGTGTTTTGGAGCTTATTGGATCAATATAATTTTGGAAGCTAAAGAACCCACTCAGGGAAGATAGGAGCAGCGGAGCACAAACCGGGCAAGAACCACGCAAATGAGCTACCACATGACCACTCACATGGCCATGTGAGTGGCCGTGAGGCCATTTAAATCGGCGCCCAGCCACGGCCTAGTACACGGCAGTGAGGTAGGCCGTGAGGCCTGTACTATCTTCTATTTAATTTGCGATTTTTTGCACTTTTGGGGGATTCCGAACCCTAGTTTTTCTTGGCTTATTTTTCCTCTTCTCTTTAGATTTCCCTAGCATAGATTAGCATAGTTTTACATAGATTGCTTTGATTTCAAGCTTGAATTGTGGATTGGATTGGTGTTCTACCAAGATTTTCTCTTTCAATAGTAAAGTTTTCTTTATTCCTTATTTACTCTTTTCTTAGTTTTCTTGCAATGTTAATGGTGATTTACTTTAGCTTTGCCTTGTTTACCATTATTATGTGTTAGTAGTTAGCTTTTGGGTTTGGATTAGGCTTCTATTGCTATTATTGATGCTAGGTTTGTGATTATTGCATAAAGGGGATAAATTATCTTCCTAGGATTTTATGTTTGAATTGGATTATAACTTCCTCTTTGTTACTGATTGATGCGCAACAGTTGTTAGCTTGTTTTGGAGAGGTTTTCATCTCAATGAAAGTTGGATGAAAAACTCAAGCCTAACCAATTTCAAACCCAATTTTCCTTCTATGAAATAGGTGTAATTTAGGGCTTATAATAATGCTTTTGTGTTTCAAGGGTTAGGATTGAGACATCATGAAAGTGGGGCAATCCTACTCTAGTTCTTTAATCAGTTTGCTCAACACTTTCCACAAGGAATTCCTTCTATATCCAACAAGGTGTCCAGCAACCTATGGCTGCCCATTTAGCTCCAGAGTTTGAGGAAGAAGACTACATTCTTTACCCAGGAATAGATGCCAACAACTTTGAGCTCAAGACATCCTTAATCCAAATGGTGCAAGCTAATCAGTTTGGAGGTGCACGTGTTGAGGATTGATAAGACTCCGAGATACCCTTAAATCAAGCACATTTTAGGGTGTTTTATCGCGTCTATAGCATCCTTACATGGTAAATTATGTTCATAAATGCTTGAAAATCACTAACTGATGCACAGAAGCTACTTTTAGCTTAAAAAAAAGTGAAACGGGAGCCCCGGGAGCAAATTGGAGCAAGAGTTGAGCTTAAAGAGCGAACCAAGCAAGAACGGAGCCCCGGAGGACCCAACTGGATGGTCACACGCGTGTGAGCATGCGTGAAAACTTTCCAGTAGCCTCCCACGCATGCTTACACGCATGTGGATGGCGTGGAGGCGGTGATGCGCGAATTTCGACTAGGGTTGTCATTCCGGAGACTATTTAAACCCTTTTGATGAATTTTCAAAGGAGGTTCCCGGAAAATTAGTTTTCCCTTTCTTAGTTTTTCCTTTGGAAAACTTTCTCCATTTTTCTTAATTTTTAGATTAGATCAATCTCTATTGTAGCAAGACAACAAGCTTGGATTGAAGATCTTCTTCTCTCTAGGTGACTTCTATTTTATTTCTATAATTTTAGCTATCTTGTTCTTGGATTAAATTAGCTTTTGCTTGAGTTTCATATTATGAGTAGCTAGTTTAGTCTAGGGATTTGGATTGTGTGATTGAATATTGCTAGTGTGATGATCTTATCTCTATATCTTGGATTTATGTGTTTGTGTTGATGGATTACCTATTCTTGTCTATTGATTGTTGTTTTGATGAGATCTTGTTTGGATTTGGCCAATCTAGATGAGAGATTGTGCTCTTGACGCTTTCATGTCTTTGACTAGAGTTAGGATTTGAAGCTTGACACAATCATAGTTCCTATGGACTTCTTAAGAATAGTAGGATAGTGTGTAGCTTAAGTGTTTGACAAAATTCCTCTTAGAACTTTGGATGCTTGAAGGCACTCCTAAGTCATAGAAGCCTTAGTACACAAAGGTGGAAAATGACTAAGACAACACACTCTTGAATAGCCAATATCCTAGCAATCCCTATCCATGACCTTAGAAACTCCACTATGCAATATTCATGAACACTATCCAATCCCTACCCCTTTTACATATTTTCAAAATCCCTTTTATTTTACTACTCTCTCTTGCACTCAAACCAACCAAATGAACTATTCTTACTCACAATTCCACCCTCACCACACTCGAATCCTATGCATGATCCTTTGTTTCATTGATAATTTTACTAGGTGAATGCACACGCGAGCAAAAGGAAATCAAGGTTTACTACCCTACATTCCTAAAATTAATAGAGTAACTAGAAGGAAAAATACCCAAGGATCACTAATGGCTTCATCAAGCGCAACAAGAAATCCACAAGGAAGAGGAACAACTGTACCAAATCCACCCCCAGTTCCAATTAATCCACAAGTACCGATTAACCATGAAGAACCAATTCTGGAAGAACCACAAGCTAATAGAGCTAACAATCAAGAAAACATTTGTGAAGAGTATTGTGGAAATCCTCAAGAACCACAAAGATCAATTGCAGATTACATGACTCTGGATTTTAACATGCACAACTCGATCTATGTACCCCCAATGGAGAACGTCAACTTTCACGTGCATCCAACTATTCTTACACTGGTTCAGAACAATCAATATTCGGGATTACCATCTGAAGATCCCAATGCACACATCACAAGGTTCATACGAGCATGTGGGATGTACAGACAAGAAGGCGTTAGCGAGGAGATAGTTCGGCTAAAATTATTCCCATTTTTAGTTATAGGAGAGGCAGCATGATGGTTGGAAAGCCAAGACGACAATCATTTCAGAACATGGCAATAGTTGCATCGTGAATTCATGAACGAGTTCTTTCCCATTACAAAAACTATGAGAATTAGAAGGCTGATACAAGAATTCAAGCAAGGAAGACTTGAAAGTTTGGGAGAGGCTTGGCGACGATTCAAAGGTCTTAAAAGGCAATGCCCACAAGATCTGATGCACTCATGGGGCATGATTAGCTCATTCTACGGAGGGCTGACAAATGAAGGAAAAATGTTGCTTGACTCATCCTCCAGCGGAGCCTTTGTCTCCCTAGCCTTACAAGAAGCTGAAGAACTAATCGAGAGAATATCTAAGAACACATCCTGTTGGTATGACCGGAGAGGAGATCATGGAGGAATATATGAAGTTGATAATCGTGTGGCAAGTGAGGCCAAAATCGAAGCAATGAATCACGAAATCAAAAAGCTACAGGCTATGGTAGAAAAAATGGAAGGAAAGCCCAAGCCTTGCATGGCTTTGGCGCTTTATTGTAATATCTGTGGAGGACCTCATGACACCAATATTTGCACTTCTCCATCTGCATCTGAGCAAGTTGAGGCGGTAGATTACCAAAGGAACTCCAATTTCAATGCTTATGGACAAAACCAAAGATCAAACAACAATTGGAAACAGGGAGAGGGTTGGAACAATAGCAACAATGATGGATATCAAGCGCGAGGACAATACAACTATGGAAGCAAGCCTGCATATGGACAGAATGACAAGAACAGACTGACGTACAATCAAAACCAAGGAAATGGAAATCAAATGACCCAGTTCAGGCCACAATATAACTCTCAACTTGACTTTACTCAACAAAGGAGGGATGACATTCGTGAAGTAGACGAAAGACTTACGATGATGATCATGGAACTCAAGAATGATCGGGCAAATCTGAAACAAGAGATTACTCAAGAGATTCGACAAGAAATTTCCAGTCTTAGACAAGAGTCTAAAGCCACACTTAAGACAATTGAGAATCAAATTTCTCAAATGTTTAAGATGATGTCGAATCGACACTACGGACAACTCCTGAGTAACACTGAAAACAACCCGAAAGAGAGAATCAACGCAATTGATGCCAAGGAAGAAACACATGAAAAGTGTGATCCAATGGATGCTATTTGTGGAAAATGTCAATGTAAGGTAGATGACCAAAGAAACAAGACTACCTCTTGTAGTCCCAATCTAGAATTGAAGAATGCGAGCGGTTCATGCACCATATCAATGAAGGAAAGCAAGGAGAAAACCACTTTGGAAGAATGCCCAAAAGAAAAGGAGCTACCACGAGACAACATCAAAAGTTCAAAAGAGAAAGAAACGACTCGAGAAGGTACAATTAATGCTTTTATCCGAAAATTTTTCAATAACAAGGAATGCTGTTAATTGTTTGAGAATGACAGTTGTGATAATTTTACCTGTTTAAGCCAAGAATCTTCGGCTGGTTTGACTGAGGATTACCCCAGAAAGAAGGGTGACCCTGGAGCTTTGTTGATTCCTTGTTCTATACAGAACATGGAACCTCAAAACGCTCTTGCTGATCTTGGTGCTTCTATCAATGTCATGTCTTCAAATCTTTTTAGAAGATTGAACTTACCATGTTTGAAACCGACGAGGCTGACTCTACGTTTAGCTGACGAAACCACACGGTATCCTGAAGGCTTAGCGGAAGATGTCCCAGTAAGAATAAGAAAATTTCTTGTGCCTGTCGATTTTATTGTTTGTAAGATGGGTGATGATGATCCCCGTGAATCCTTAATTCTTGGAAGACCATTTCTAGCTACTTGTCGTGCACGAATAGATGTGAGTTCAGGTGAAATTAACCTGAGATTCGACGGACAAGCCATAAATGATGAAAAGGAAAGAGCGAAAGAAGGAACTAATGATGATGAAAGGGCAAAGGTTAAAACAAAGATGAAACCAAAACCGAAGTGGAAAAATGATAAGCTCACATGGAAAAACACGTGGGTACCAAAATGCTTCTTACCCACTACCAAGGAGTATGGTTGAATTCTAAACAAGGTATGATGCGTCTGGCCAATGACGTAAACCGTGGCGCTACTTGGGAGGCAACCCAAGGTTTTAATAATATGTTTTTACATCAATTTTTTTTATGCTTTCGTTTTTAATGTTTTTGTTCTAATAAATTGCTACAATCAAATGGAACCATGTTTTAAGGACTAACTTGTAGGAGTCGGGACTAAAAATTGTTTTGGAAAGGCTTATTTTGGACTTAGGTATGAAGGGAAAGGCCAAAACCGGAAGAAAACAGTGCAGAAGACTGCCACGTGAGCTCACACGTGTGTAGCCGTGCGTGGGAATGAGGCAGTAGCCTCCCACGCACGCTCACACGCGTGTAGCCATGCGTGGGAGCGAGACAAAGAGCTCCCACGCACGGTCACACGAGTGTGACCGGCGTGAAAGCCCTCTTATGGATTTAAAACCCCCCTTCGGATCTCCCACGCCATTTTACTCCCAAAACCACATTTTGTCTTCTCTTCTCCACGCAAGGTGAATCCAATACTCAAGGTTTGAATATCCATTCTATTTTTACTTCAAAGAAGATCAAAAACATCACCATCAAGGTAATTTCTCATCTTTTTAACTATTTATCCTTGAATATTCATGAGTATGGAAGAGCTTGAATGGAAAATTTGTTCTACATTCCCTTGCATGATTTTGAATGATTTGAATGATTAAATTGGTTTATAATGCTTCATAGAACTATCATTTGATGTTTTCTTTCATTATTGATGGTTACATTGATGGATTGTTATATATTTTTGAGCTTCAAGTGTGAACACCATTGATGAACAAATGGGTTTGTTAGATTTCTTGTTTAAATTATGAAATTGATGCTTGAATTGATGTGTAAACTTGTTATAGAGCTATTATATGCCATCAATTTGACTTTTCACATGCTACATTGCCCAAATTGAATTTTCAATTTCAAACCCTAATTTTGAATTTGGGGAAGAAGATGAAGTTGACTTTTTGAATTCTTGACTTTTGTAGTTGACTTCTTATTTGACTATCAAATTGAAATATCTTATGATGAATTTTTGCATGTGTGTAATAATGGAATGATATTGTTGATATTCTTATGCTAGAATTGTCCAAAATATAGGGGAAACTATGGCGAAATTTTCGAAAACTCTTAGCCCTATATGTTTGAAATCCATTATCTTGACAAGGAATTTTACACAATTAAAATGGTGACTTATTTGAGAAATAATTATTCAAAACCAATTACCATGAATGTTAATCTCTACATTTTGTAGGATGGGACGCTCAAAGGAAGTCGCAAAGAAAACAAAGTACGATCATGGTGAATCGAGCCGGTCGAGAACATGGCAGCAAGCTACAGCTCAACAAGCTCCCCAGGAGCCGTGGTCAAGGTCATTAAGACACTTGACACCAATCCAACTTACAACAGTGGATAACTATAAAGGGAAGCAGCTTTCCGTTGGCCGTCACTTCGACGACAATGTTTTAAAGGAGTTCGGTTGTTTGGATGACGTAAATTGACTTCTAAGGCACTCACAGCTCCGCCATTTGTTTGAATGGAGAGCACCTACCTACTCGCCTATTACTTATGAATTTTTGGCGACCTTAGAGATTCGAAAGGAAGTCAACAATGCAAGAGAGTCCATTTCGTTTACACTATTCGGCAACCACTATAGCATGTTAGTCAACACTTTGGGTGTTACGCTTGGATTCCATGATGCCGTGAGCGTGTCCATGCCATATTTCAGGGACTTTAAGGAGGATTTTGATTTAGAGGCAGTAGCTAGGTGACAGGATAATTGGGTACCCGACCCAGAACCATTGGCAGGATCCAAAACATTGTCAAGACAGTTGCCGTTCAGACTACCCAAGACACCTCACTCCTCAGCATCAATGCTCAACGGTCCAACTCCTCAGCATTGATGCCCAACGTTCAGCTCCTCAGCATTGATGCCCAACGTTCAGCTCCTCAACATTGATAACCAACGTTCAGCTCCTCAACATTAATGCTCCATTACTGAGCTGAAGGAAATAAAAAGACTCACAACGCAAAGAAGAGGGACGACACTTGAACTTAGACAAAAGACATACTGAATTCATTTGTACACTGAGCATTGCACTCAAACACTGTACTCAATATCATATTCAAATACTCAATAATACTCAAATAATATCCGGTAACACATTATTACCGCTCCTCAGCATTGATGCCCAACGTTCAGCTCCTCAGCATTGATGACCAACGTTCAGCTCCTCAACATTAATGCTCCATCACTGAGCTGAAGGAAATAAAAAGACTCACAACGCAAAGTAGAGGGACGACACTTGAACTTAGACAAAAGACATACTGAATTCATTTATACACTGAGCATTGCACTCAAAAGACATACTGAATTCATTTATACACTGAGCATTGCACTCAAACACTGTACTCAATATCATATTCAAATACTCAATAATACTCAAATAATATCTCAATATCATATTCAAATACTCAATAATACTCAAATAATATCCGGTAACACATTATTACCGCTCCTCAATACTCAAATAATATCCGGTAACACATTATTACCGCTCCTCAGCATTGATGCCCAACGTTCAGCTACATTATTACCGCTCCTCAGCATTGATGCCCAACGTTCAGCTTCTCAGCATTGATGCCCAACGTTCAGCTCCTCAGCATTGATGACCAACGTTCAGCTCCTCAACATTAATGCTCCATCACTGAGCTGAAAGAAATAAAAAGACTCACAACGCAAAGTAGAGGGACGACACTTGAACTTAGACAAAAGACATACTGAATTCATTTATACACTGAGCATTGCACTCAAACACTGTACTCAATATCATATTCAAATACTCAATAATACTCAAATAATATCTGGTAACACATTATTACCGCTCCTCAGCATTGATGCCCAACGTTCAGCTCCTCAGCATTGATGCCCAACGATCAGCTCCTCAGCATTGATGACCAACGTTCAGCTCCTCAGAATTGATGACCAACGTTCAGCTCCTCAACATTAATGCTCCATCACTGAGCTGAAAGAAATAAAAAGACTCACAACGCAAAGTAGAGGGACGACACTTGAACTTAGACAAAAGACATACTGAATTCATTTATACACTGAGCATTGCACTCAAACACTGTACTCAATATCATATTCAAATACTCAATAATACTCAAATAATATCTGGTAACACATTATTACCGCTCCTCAGCATTGATGCCCAACGTTCAGCTCCTCAGCATTGATGCCCAACGTTCAGCTCCTCAGCATTGATGACCAACGTTCAGCTCCTCAACATTAATGCTCCATTACTGAGCTGAAGGAAATAGCTCCTCAACATTAATGCTCCATTACTGAGCTGAAGGAAATAAAAAGACTCACAACGCAAAGCATTACTGAGCTGAAGGAAATAAAAAGACTCACAACGCAAAGTAGAGGGGCGACACTTGAACTTAGACAAAAGACATACTGAATTCATTTGTACACTGAGCATTGCACTCAAACACTGTACTCAATATCATATTCAAATACTCAATAATACTCAAATAATATCCGGTAACACATTATTACCGCTCCTCAGCATTGATGCCCAACGTTCAGCTCCTCAACATTAATGCTCCATTACTGAGCTGAAGGAAATAAAAAGACTCACAACGCAAAGTAGAGGGGCGACACTTGAACTTAGACAAAAGACATACTGAATTCATTTGTACACTGAGCATTGCACTCAAACACTGTACTCAATATCATATTCAAATACTCAATAATACTCAAATAATATCTGGTAACACATTATTATTGTCACTAGGCAGTATTGGAGGAGCATCACCGACAATGCCCCGTACAACTCATCCAACTTAAAGGCAAACCTCATCACCCGCAATGCTCTAAAGGCTATCAAATTAGCCTTTGCTATAAATCTCTCCGGCAGAACTACAAATCGCAACAAGGTATACAAACAGGATTTGTTTTACATGTGGTGCATGGAGAATGAGGTTGGCATCAACATGGGCGTTCAAGCTAGAAAGTGGCTCCAGACCCAGCAAAAGCCTAAGGTTCAGACAGTGTTCATTGGACCTTTTGTTACGAGATTGTGTTACGGGTTGGGCCTTATGGACCAGTTGATGGGAGAGAGAGATGAAGGTTTCACAATTGCTTTCACTATCGCTAAGTTCCTTGCCATGCATATGAGGTTGGGCGGTGATGATGCACCTGATTTAGAGGCTTCTGGTGATGATGATGATGAGGAAGAGGAAGAGAATGAGGAAGATGATGCGCAGGAGCGAGGCCCTATTCCCATGGATTGGGATACGACGCAGACCTTTCACAGGCAGCTCCATGATGAACAGATGAACTACTGGCATGAGCAGCGAACATGGCAAGAAGGCCATTTTACATCCATCTCTGTAAGACAAGATGTCCACACCGAAGACCTCAACCGCATGAGAAGAGCGGTGGAGGAGAACGATAGGAGAATTGCTGCCATCTGAACATTAGGATCCCTATGCGTGGGGTTCCGACTTTTATTTCTTTATTTCTTTACTTTGCTTTACTTATCTCTATTGCTTTATGTTATTTACTTTCCAACTGCTTTACTTATCTGCATTACTATTCGAATAATTTTGCTTATTTACATACTTTATTATCTATGTTTCTGTTTTTATTGCTTTTATATTTCTATCAGCTTATAATAACTGAATAGTACTCCGAAAACCCTTTTGTATGTTATGTCTCCATTTCTTATAGAGCATCTATAACGGGAGCAGGCCTATGCTGGAAGCTAAAGTGTGGAAAGAGGAATGCATACTTGGTTTATCCTCTTATCCCTTTTCTAATTTTAAGCCCCGTTTTGATCTTTAAAGTGTGGAAATGTTTCTTTATAGCTTTGTGTATGTGTATATTAGAGCTTACCATGTTTATTAGGATCGTTTGATGCATATCCTACATCCCAGAGCAATTTCCAAAGTGTGGAAAGGGATCTTTATTTGTCTACCCTTAGAATCCTTATACCGTTCCTTTACCCTGTACCGTATGGAAACATCGAGGACGATGTTTGTTTTAAAGTGTGGAAAGGACGCACTTCGTGCTTTACATGCTTAGTATAAGAAGTTAAAGCTCTTGGGAATGATAAGCGGGTGCATTTGCAGTTTTGAAAAGAGAGTTATTATTTGTGTTATCTAGAGAGAATTTTGACTGGATTCCCAAAATTTTTTACTCTCGAAATATCTTTGAGGAAGTTACTTTTCGCACCCATGACAGTGTTTAGAGCCAACTAAGTTTATATTCTTGCCTGCTTGCATGATGTTCACCTCTTATTTACGTAGGACCTTAGTCAAGGATCTCTCGAAGTGGGAGTGTGCACTTTTTAATTTGAGAAAGATAAAACTAGCGAGGCCCGGAATTGAACTAACCTTGGTAGGGCATGGGGCAAAAGGTGAGCCTAATGGTAAGCTTAATGAGAAAACAAACCCTTGAACAAAATAGAAAAAGGCATGAGGGGTTGACATGAGGAGAAGTCGAAAAGGCAAAAGGCCAATCACCAAGAGTTTAAAATTGAGGGAAGCCGATTCGTTGGGTTGTGTTCAAACCATAGCCTTCGGTAAGCAAAAAGCTTTATCTGGAGTCGGTTGTTCACATAAAAAGATCCCAAGAATTGAGAAAATAGAGTTGAGGTGAGCCGCTTCGCTAGGATTCGAGTACCCATTGCACTGACCTTCAAAAAAGCATGGAGCTCCATGTGAAGTCGGGTGGCTCGATGACGTTATCCTAGGAAGTGAGAAAAAAGAGGGACCGTGCTAAGCCAAAAAGCGGTGAGTGGTCCATGCCCCTACCCTCATTTACATTTATGTTGGGCTTTAGCGTATAAGGTTGGAAAAGTTGATTAGCTAGTGCACATCGTTCCCACTAGTGGGATCGGCTAGAGGCCCTATTTAAATAAAAGGTGAACCAAAACTTCGGAAATGCATGCTTGCGTATGGTGCGAGGAGTGTGATCCTTTGTTTTACTTGTTTATCTACGAAAGGTTTTATTTCCCGAAAATATTTCTTGAGTTGATGACATCTGACCAAAATCCTTTGTAGATAAACCAAATGATTTCTCCCGTTTCGACAGTCTTAGACACCCATCATTTTGACTTGCCAAAAGCTTTGTTTTACATGAGAAAGTATCTCAGAGACTTATATGCTTAGAGAGTAAAAAATCAAGCACATTTTAGGGTGTTTTATCGCGTCTATAGCATCCTTATATGGTAAATTATGTTCATAAATGCTTGAAAACCACTAACTGATGCACATAAGCTACTTTTAGCTTAAAAGAAGTGAAACAGGAGCCCCGGGAGCAAATAGGAGCAAGAGTTGAGCTTAAAGAGTGAACCAAGCAAGAACGGAGCCCCAGAGGACCCAACTGGATGGTCACACGCGTGTGAGCATGCGTGAAAACTTTCTAGTAGCCTCCCATGCACGCTCACACGCGTGTGGATGGCGTGGAGGCGGTGATGCGCGAATTTCGACTAGGGTGGTAATTTCGGAGACTATTTAAACCCCTTGATGAATTTTCAGAGGAGGTTCCCAGAAAATTAGTTTTCCCTTTCTTAGTTTTTCCTTTGGAGAACTTTCTCCATTTTTCTTAGTTTTTAGATTAGATCAATCTCTATTGTAGCAAGACAACAAGCTTGGATTGAAGATCTTCTTCTCTCTAGGTGACTTCTATTTCATTTCTATAATTTTAGCTATCTTGTTCTTGGATTAAATTAGCTTTTGCTTAAGTTTCATATTATGAGTAGCTAGTTTAGTCTAGGGATTTGGATTGTGTGATTGAATATTGCTAGTGTGATGATCTTATCTCTATACCTTGGATTTATGTGTTTGTGTTGATGGATTACCTATTCTTCTCTATTGATTGTTGTTTTGATGAGATCTTGTTTGGATTTGGCCAATCTAGATGAGAGATTGAGCTCTTGGCTCTTTCATGTCTTTGATTAGAGTTAGGATTTGAAGCTTGACACAATCATAGTTCCTATGAACTTCTTAAGAATAGTAGGATAGTGTGTAGCTTAAGTGTTTGATAAAATTCCTCTTAGAACTTTGGATTGTTGAAGGCACTCCTAAGTCAAAGAAGCTTTAGCACACAAAGGGGGAAAATGACTAAGACAACACACTCTTGAATAGCCAATATCCTAGCAATCCCTATCCATGACCTTAGAAACTCCACTATGCAATATTCATGAACACTATCCAATCCCTACCCCTTTTACATATTTCCAAAATCCCTTTTATTTTACTACTCTCTCTTGCACTCAAACCAACCAAATGAACTACTCTCACTCACAATTCCACCCTTCACCACACTCGAATCCTATGCATGATCCAATCAAGTAAACTCCCAAACACTTGACACACCTCCATGTCCCCCCTTCAAGACCGACACTCGGGGAGTCACAGACTTTCCGTTTTAACACAAATATCTTTTGACGAATCAACCACTACACAATACTGCTTCTTCAAGGATCCTAAAGCTCAGCTTATTCACTTTGACAAGATTTGCCAGACAATCAAGATGAATGTGATTCCCAGTGATGTTATCAAGTTGAGGTTGTTCCTTGTTTCTTTGAGAGATCAAGCTTTGAGTTGACTAAGTTCATTCCCTGCCAACCACTTTGTTACTTGGGAGCAACTATACAAGGCTTTCATGCAAGAGTATTGTACTCCTTCTACGGTTGCCAAGTTAAAGAAACAAATTCATCACTTTCAACAGTTTGGTAATGAGAATATTTATAAGGCTTGGAAGCGATTCAAGGAATTGAGGAGGCAGTGCCCAAAAAATTTGATGACTCTAGGAGACTTTATCTAACCTTTCTATGAGGGTTTGATGGACAGTGCTAAGATCATTCTTGATACCTCATCTTTTGATGGTATTTTCATTGATATGAGCCCAGATTATGCTGAACAATTGATTGAGAGGATTATTTCCAACACAACCTATTGGTACAGTGAAAGGAGTGACCTACCTAAGAAGGAGAAACCAACCGGGATGTTTGAAGTAGAAGAGAAGATGGCAATGCAGGCTCAGTTAGACTTTATCAAGCATATGCTCAAGTAGATGATGCAGGTTCCGAAGAAGAGTGTGCAGGCAGTGACCCAACCCTCTCCACCACAAGGTTCTTATATTCCTAATCCTTACTCTGTGCCATAGCCTCTTTGTGTTCCACCTGGTCCTCAAGGTATGACAATGGTAGCTTATTGTGCAGCTTGTGATGGAAATTATGCTTATCAGACTTGTTAATTGTTGGATCCTAATGGCCAAGGTTTCTCATCTAATATGGAACAAGTTGATATGATTGGGAATTCTAGACCCTAGGGACAAAGCCAAGGCTATGGGAATTATGGGTAACAAGGGAGGAATCAGTATGGCTCTTTATGGAACAATCAAGGTAACCAAGTGAGAAATCCTCCCCCAGGTTTTCAAGGAAATCAAGCCATTAGGGGAGGAAACCAAGGGAACCAATGGAGATGTAATCTGAATCAAAACCAAGGGTAGTACCAACCAGGAAATCAAGGCTATGGCAATAACAAAAATCAAGGATCCTCCAATTCTTCTCAAGACGTGGACATGGCCAATATCATGAACCAATTGTTAACCCAAGTGAGTAAGTTACAAGCTGAAGTGGAGAGTCTGAAATCTCAACGTCAAGGAAGAGACATTCAAGGTTCAAATCAAGCCTCAATTTCTAGCGGCAGACTTCTAGCTAGTACCGAGAATCCAAGGAATCAAGTGAATGTCATCACCACTAGAAGTGGAAAAGCCTTGAAGGATCCACCCTTTCCTTCTAATGATTGAGTGCTTGAGAAAAGTGATGAGAATGGCCAAGAGAAAGCTGAAGTGGAGATTGAGAACAATCTTAAGAGTGACAATGAAGAAAAAACTCTTATTCAGAGAGACAAATCAAAGGGAAATTCCCCTATGCAAGAAGAGAGTGCCTTTGGCAAGAAGAGGTTGAACAAGGAGAAGAAGATAGATGACTCGGTGATTCCTTGCAACTTAATTCCATTTCCACAAAGAGATCGAGACACAGAGAGAGAGAGAGAGAGAGAGAGAGAGAGAGAGAGAGAGAGCAAGTTCCATAAGATGATTGACAAGTGGGAAATCTCTATGCCCTTTGTTGAAGCTATGACTCAAATACCATCATACAAGAAGTTCTCGAAGAATATTTTGAGCTACAAGAAGAAGTTCGAAAAGAGTGCGGTGGTGGACCTTAGTGAAGGGGTTTTGACTTGTGCAGTGCTTCAACAGAAATTGCCCCATAAGTTGAAGGATCCCGGTAGCTTTGCCATCCCTTACATCATTGGTGGATTTGTAGTGAGTAGCGCTTTATGTGATCTAGGGGCAAGTGTTAGGCTTATGACTTATTCTCTTTGTAAAAGGTTGAAGATTGAATTGTGGATTGTATTGGTTTTCTACCAAGATTTCTCTTTCAATAGTAAAGTTTCATTTATTCCTTATTTACTCTTTTCTTAGTTTTCTTGCAATGTTGATGGTGATTTCCTTTAGCTATGCCTTGTTTACCATTACGATGTGTGAGTAGTTAGCTTTTGGGTTTGGATTAGGGTTCTATTGCTATTCTTGATGCTAGGTTTGTGATTATTGCATAAAGGGGATAAATTATCTTCCTAGGGTTTTATGTTTGAATTGGATTATAAATACCTCTTTGTTAATGATTAATGCGCAACAATTGTTTGTTTGTTTTGGAGAGGTTTTCATCCCAACGAAACTTGGATGAAAAACTCAAGTCTAACCAATTTCAAACCCAATTTTTCTTCTATGAAAATAGGGGTAATATGGGGCTTATACTGTTTTTGTGTTTCAAGGGTTAGGATTGATGCATCACGAATGTTGGGCAATCTTACTCTAATTCTTGTTTATTGTTTACTATTGTAGCTTAGACTAGAATTCTTATGTGCATTGCCACAGATCACATGGTGAATTAATTTTCCCCTAATTCTGTGTTATTGAAGCCTCAAGAAAGCAATATCCCCTAATCTGGACCCATCTTTATTCATATAGTTTATTCCTTGTTTAATTTGCTTTCCTTTACAATCAAAACCCCAAAAATATTAGTTTTACTTTCCATTTTTTAATCTTAGCTTGCTTGGATTCTAGTGAATTCCAAAACATTAGTGCCTAGAATTTTACATATCATACAAGTACGTACCATAGCTCCAATCCTCAGCAGAACGACATTTTCACCCTTTTTCACTATCACCACTTTACTCATCAATAGGCTAACTAGTTTGTAACATTCGTTCAAGGAGATACTCTATCTGCAGGTTGATACAATAGCTGGTTGTCTTTAGGCATAAGCTAATATCATTAAGTTTTTTTTATGTATTTCAATCGTATTTATATCCTTCATATTAACTAAGATAATAGATAAATAACTCAATTAGCAACTCCTTAATAAGCACATAACGGTACATATTATCTACATATTCATTCTTCAAGAGGAAAACTATTTAGTCAATTATTTACTCTTCAAGTCATTTAAAGACCTTTGTAATTTAATACTATACACGTATTAATTTTCATTTTCTCATTTTTGCACTACTATAGAATTGAACATATAAAGATAGCTTTTCACTACACCTCTTCAAAAAGGTGTAGTGTATCCCTAAAATAAAATAAAAAAAAAACAAACCAAAAAGCACTACTTTACGCGGCACCCACCGAGATCGGGTGCCGTGAAAAGTAAATTATTAAAATAATAACTAGCTTTCCGCGACCCATAGAGAATGGGTGCCGTAGAAAGTAAATTATTAAAATAATAATTAACTTTTCGCGGCACCCGGTTTTGTGGGTGCCGCGAAAAATCGGTTAGGTTATTATTATTATTATTATATTTTACTCTTATCTCTCCTGTACCTCACACACCCCAAATAATATTCAGACCCCTCTCTCGCCCACTCAAACCACCGCTTCTCTTTCTCCATTTCCTCTGATCTCTTTTTCCATATTCAAACCACCGCTTCTTTCTTTTTCACTTCTCATTTCCAAGATCGCAGGGAACACATCCGGTCTGGATTTGGCTGGTGAGCGACATGTTTTTCGGAGAAACGGCGGAGGGATCGATATGGAAGACTTCGGGACCAGCGAATCTAGTGGCGGTGGGCTCTTTCAATTCTCTAGATTTGGTGAGAGCGAGCTCAGATCTGGTGTTGCGTTGAAGAGAGACGATAGAGGATGTTAGAGAGCTCAGATCCAGTTCTTTTCTCCCCTCCATGTGAGAAAGATTTGAAGTTTGCGGTGAGTAAATTTCGAAGGATCAATGTGTTCAGATCTGGTCCTTTGTGTTTTATCATTCCTTTTTTTCTTCTATTCCTGCTTTAGCTTCATTCTTAGTGAACAATGTGTTTGGCATTTCGGCTAAATGAACTTAAAAAATACACCATGTTTGAGACCACTGTTGTTTTTCGAGAATTTTGTGTTTTTGTTTGTGAGTGGACAAGAGTACATAATACTCAAAACCGGCCTGTAAATATATTTTAAAAAAATTTGGCAAACGGCTTTTTGGTTGCTAATTTTGTTTATTAGCCAATTAGATACTTAGGATTGCAAAGAAATGCCTTTTCATCGATACTTTAAAATATAATTTCATACAGACAAGTAGACAACACAATTTACAGAAAGTACTTTTTTTTGGAACTTGAGATTTTTATTGATTACCAATTGAGATGTTTAGGTTGGAAAGAGATAATATTTCCTTTACTTTGTATGTGGATCAATAATTTCTTTTCATGCTACATAATTTATAGACAAAAAATTGCTTAATGCTTTCTATCTGTTAGCCCATTCGATCGGTTAGCCCATTATATCTCTTCCTCTCCACCATGCTTTCTCAGAATGGCAATTGGTCTACTAGGGAGTCTGGCTTACATAGCTATGTGTGCCTTAGTGAATGCTAGATGTTGTTGGTGAAGAGCCTATAAGGTCAATGAACATCTAAAATATAATGAGCACTCATTGCCAGTTGTGATCAACATTTACCATTAATGGGTTTGGGATTTGGATGATGACAAATCTTTTTCATGCTTTTTGAGTTTGCAAAGTTTGATTCCTTATCTTTCTGTGATTTTGGGGAGCGGTTTATTTCTTTCATATATATGTACTAATGCTCACAATCCATGTAGAACGCTGAAGCAAATGGAAGGAATACAAGTCAATCAAATCCCACGTGAAGCAAATGGAAGGAATACAAGTCAATCAAATCCCACAAAAAGGCAGAGGGACCAAAATAAAAATGTTGGCTCTAACATCGTGTTCATCCTCAACCACCGCTTTGTACACTGTTTTCCTCAGCCACCACTTGTACACTGTTTTTTTTTTCTTGGTAGCATTATTGTATTAACTCATATTATTTATGAATAATAATCTATTTGTTTTCCTATTTTAAAGTAATAGTAATTTGTGTGTCTAGATAAATTACTTGTTCAGTGTGTGTGTGTATATATACATATACATATATATGTATATACACACACACACACACACATATATATATATATATATATATATATATATATATTTATTTATATTTATAATTTTTTTTTTAAATTTTAAAAAGGTATCGGCGGCACCTCTTGGAGAGGTGCCGCAAAAACCTTTTTTAATAAAAAAAATGAATTTGCGAAGCTTTTCGCGGCACCTGTTAAAGGGTGCCGCGGAAAGCTAGGTGTTTTAGTGGCACTAGCATCCCCTACACCTGTTACAGGTGTAGCTGATGTGTTATTTTGTACTAGTGTTGAGAACTTTAAATCTTTCAGGGACTTTTCGAAATAAATATTAGTTGCATATCTAAATTTGTTATTCTGCCAATGATATTATGTAGCGGAACTTAATGTCATTTATTGTGGGAGAATATATTTAATCAAAATCAATTATGGGTCTCTACGTGAACCCTTGGCTATAAAATTCGCTTTATATCACACCACATCATTATTCTTAGTTCTCTTTCGTACAAACACTCATTTGTAACTAACAGAGTTAACATTCAATGGTGTAGGTGTTATAAAGAAAATTAATATTTTTAGTGAGTTGAGCTATGCCTATGCCTTAATTACTCTTTTATATATTAATTAGTCAAGGAACTTCTAGTGCCTAGCTCTGGATCCAGATTGTCATATAAAAAGAGCAATTATAAAGGCAAGTGATAAGCACCAAGAATAGCACTTATAAGGGGTCTTAATTAGATTAAAAGTGCATCGTTTTGACATCCGATTACAACAATTGCATGCATTTTAGCTCAAATGCGATCAAAATCTTCTAACAACATTTCTAGAAATAGTTTTGAAGTATTTCATAGGTTGGAGAGGGATTTGAGGCTAAAATAGAGCAAAAGACAAACAAGCTGAAATGCAGTAGCGTCTCACGCAGCCTCACACGCGTGTGGCTGGGCGTGGAATTATTCCAGGGAGCCACCACGCCGCTCACACGCGTGTGAGCAAGCGTGATCGGGCCAAGGGCCATTTTGAGAAATTTGTCCCCTTCTTTTTGTCACCTATATAAATCCCTTTTGCCCAAAACCTAAAGACAACTAGAATAGATCAGAAAAATTGATACAATAGGCTAGAATAGATCTAGAGGGTTTTCTCCCCTCTTGGGGGAAAACTTCTTTCTCTAATAGTCTAGAATAGATCAAGGACAAGAATGAAGATTGGATTTCAAGATCAAGGTTGTAAAGATCCCCTTTCTAAGGGTGGTAATCATTCTCTCCAATTTCTAATTTCAATACTTGTTTCTTTGAATTTTCCTTTCTTTTTCTTGTTTCTTAGTATGCTAGAGTAGATTAGATAGGGGATTGGTAGCCCCATGGTAGATCTATCTGGATGTGTAATATTATTGCCTTAATTTGTGAATTGCTTGTTTGTTGGATGATAAACTTGTGTGGATGATGTTCTTCAAGCTTTGTGCCTTTTGTGGCCACATTAAGTAGCAAATCCAAAGGAAGTGAGTGTGTGCGCGATAGCGGCCACTCACGAGTCTAACTCACCCACATCTCTGCTCTTAGTCCGACAGGACAAGATCCGAGAGGAGTGGTAGACAAAGTGTTCGATGAAATGCCCCAGCCGAATGAGGATGTGGGAGTCCAAAGTGTGACGCCACTTGGTAATGTGCCACGAACTCCCTAGTCTATTCCACAACTTGCCCTCGCAAAACCATCCAACGATAGACCACATGGAAAAGCCTAAAGCCCCAATCTCCACTTTACTTTTCCTTACTTTACACAACCACTATCAACCTTCCACTTCTTACAAATGAATCCAACCCTTAGCACTCCCGTAACTCTTTCTCTTCAACCTCTTAGATGCCAACACACTAATTTGATTCCCATTCGCCATCCTCGAGAGACACGACACTCGGGGAGTCTTGACTCTTCGTTTTACCACTTCACCTTCACCTCCCACTAAACCACATCCTTCAAAATGGCGCCGTTGCCGGGGATGGCAAACGGTTTCGAATAGTGTTGGCGTCTTTGAAGTAGAATTTTAAGAGTTCTTGAATTGCTTTCTTTTTGTTTATTTTATTTTCTTATTTTTGATTATTTGCTTGAAGAAGTGAGCTTATATCATTTTGAATATCTTGTGCTCACTTGCAACTACTTCTAGTTGCAAATTATTTGTTGTTGGCTAAGCTATTGTGCAGGAAATTCTCTTTAATCAAACCACTTGAAGCTTGCCAATAAGTGCTAAAATGAATCCACATGGCTACCCACACCATGGAGGACAATCCTATGCAAATCCTCAACCCCAACCATATCACTATTACCCCCATTCCACCTATACTTACCCTCCACCAACATACCACTACCCACATCCATACCATTACCCAATTCCACCGACATATCATTTACCACCCCCATATCACTATCCAATCCATACACCAAATCATCACCTATATCCTTATGAAACACCACCTCCACAATTCCAAGAAACTTACCCTTCACAATCACCAAATTCACAAGAAAATGACTCATTAAGCTCTAAAGACATATCTCAAAACATAGAAAGTAAGCTTGTGCAAATGATGCAACAACTTGATCCAAGCTATACTCCCGAGTCAAATTCATTTCCCAATTCCCAACTAAACACTTACTACCCACCTCCATCACAAAACCACAAAGAAAACAATACTAACTATTCCTTTGAGACATCGCCCTCTTTCCCATATAATACCCATATAAATCCTTGCGATTGTATCCCACCGGCCACCGATGAAATTGAAATACTAAAAGCAAAAATTGACGAATTCACAAGGATGGCCAAGGAGGATACGGCTAAACTAAAAGCCGAAATCAAGAGCGAACTAAAGGACTATCTCGCTACCCTCCGGGATGAAGGACTTCCACTAGAAGAAGTTGAAACGAAGATGTTGTCTATGATGGAGGAGCTCATGAAGATGAATGAGTCCCTAGCCAACTCCGCCATCATAGATGACATCCCCACTTTGGAAGCCCATCAAAGGAATGTACAAGGGGTTGAAAAAGTGCAAAATGCTAGGGGAGAGGAGAGTTTCAAAGGAGTAGAGGATTGTTACGCCCCGGTGCTTGAAGAAGTTCCAATCTTCGAATTAAGAAATCAAAAGGAGGTAGAGATGGAGAGTGAGAATTAGAACGTCGAAGTAGTATGGGAAGAAGAAGAGCCGAAATATGGTAAAATTCCTAATCTTCTTTGTGCTAATATTCTTGAAAATCCTTGTGCTCTTTTTGAAAACACCCTTGTGGATGACTCCCTTCGCCTTAATACTTCCATCATATGTGATTATGACTGCTTTAAATTTCGGGAGGATGATTCCATGGAAAATTTTAATGTATTGAGTACTGCTTGTAAGGATTCTATCTTGTTTACTAATGATTATGATTGCTTTAATTTCTCGGAAGATGAATCCTTTGCTTTGGGTGAAAATGAGATGGTGAGTGAAGAGGATGATGCTTCATTCTATTCGTGTGAGAGTGTGAGTGATTTTTCTAATCCAATGGAGTGGAGTGATGAAGAAAAGGAATGTGAGGAAGAGATGGTGGGAAATGATCGGTTTTTGATGTTTGATCTTATGGAGAGATTTGAGTGGAGAGAGTTGACCACACTCGAGATTGAGGAAGGGTATGAAGAGATATGGTTTGAAACAAACGAGAAGATCTTTAGGGGGAGAAGAGAGGAAAAAGAAAAGGGAATATACACCATCCTAGAAGAGTTAAGGAGGGTGTTTAATGCTAAAATTTTTCCAATCATGCATGTTGTTATTCCTTTATCTTTGTGGGAATTCAAGGATGTTACCCATCTTGGGAACTACCTTGAAGCTAAGGTTCACGGGACGCTTGGTCGGGTCCCAAAATCTGTGTGCCTTGAAGGATAGGCCACATTATGTCTGGCCAGGAGACGTAAAACCATGGCGCACTTGGGAGGCAGTCCCAATGTTATCTTACTTTTTCTAAAAGTTTTTCTTGTTTTCTGTAGTATGTCTTCATTAGTTTTATTTCTATAACCTCAGTTGAGCTAACGAGTACAGATAATACACACGAGAGTTATAAGTTGCCCGCAATCAATTGACAAACATCTTCACTAACAAAGGAAGGAAGGGAAACCAAGGTAAGCTTTGCACAGCACAATCTCCACGCCACCACCACGCGTGTGGCTAGGCGTGGACAACTTCCAGAGAGCTGCCACGCCGCTCATACGCGTGTGAGTAGGCGTGGGAATAAACCAGAAAGCTCCCACGCCTACCACCACGCGTGGCAGCATGCGTGGACGCGCACCAGGTTTTTCGCAGATTTTCGCGCAAAATGGTTTAAAACCCTTTCCTTGCTTCATTTCTTCCCCACCACGAGCAAGAACTCTCACAAGCTGAAAATATACACTTTCTAAGCATTTCCTTCCAAGTCTCTCAACTTTTCTTGAAGATCTTAAGTCATTTCCAAGGTAAGAACATACTCTTCTTTGCTATTTACTTATTTAATGAAGAACTTGTTCTATTTTGAAGAATATCTCCATGGGTTTTTCTTGTATGACATTTTTCTTGAGATACATTGTTATGGGATGACTTGATAGACTTGTATTAAGCCTATATTGCTTCTATAGACTAAAAAAATTCATGTTTTAACATCTCTTTGTGACTAGATCTTGAAATTGCTTGATTTGGGTATTCTCTTGCCATGATGAGATCCTTGTTGATATAGTGAGCATGGTGGGCAAAGTTTGTAACTTTCCTACACTATAGGCACTACATTGCTATATTCTACTAGTTAGTTGGTTCAATTTTAACTTTCATGATGCTTCCATTTTCCAACCTTGAGCTAGTCTAGAGGAAGAAGATGAAGTTGACCATATGTTGACCTTTTGACTATGAAATGAGTACAGAATAGAATGAGCTAGTTCTTGTATGCATAGGATAGAATTGTTGAAGGATATCAAAACGATGTTGCATGCAATGAATATTTATAATCTTTTCTTTAGATATGTGCAATATTGTTCATAATCAATATTTAAGATTGTCAAGTGTCTTTCCTTGTGTTGCTCTGATTGCCCATGTTATAGGAAAGATGTCTTCGCCACATGACCTTGCACAACAGATTGCTCAAAGGCTCCAAAGAGGGAAAGCCCCGGCAGAGGAAAACAGTGCAAGAGGCTCTAACACTCGCTATATTGAAGTACCCACCGGGACTCAAATCTTACTGATGACAGCATCCATACTAGGGCGGTACAGGCAGTTGTTGAATCTCCCTATTGTGCAATGGAAATATGTAGACTTGAGAGTATTGGAGAATTACGAGTGCAAATATGGACTGGAGAGGTTGATTACAGAGCCATATTGGGATAATTTATTGAGCTGGAGACATGATACTTTTATCCCTCTAGTACATGAGTTTATTGCGAGCTTGAATGTTGACGGAGTGGCTGGAGATCTCTACAGCCCTACCATTAAGTTTAGACTCTTCAACCAGGACTATAACATATCGGCCAACCGTTTGGGTATTCTCCTTGGATTTTACAATGAGGAAGACCAGTCGAAGAACTGGTATAGGAGATTAAGGCATGACTTTGGAGACAGGGACATTCCGAGAAAATATTGGTCGATGATCGCAAGACAAGGAGTCGAATGGGAAGGGTCGAGGGTAAGAGTCTCTCAGATTCTAAGAGAGGATTTAAAGGTTTTATGGAAGGTGATTGCTCATTCATGGGAATGAAGGCTTGAGACATATGACCGAGTCTCAAAGGCGGAGCTGTTCATGCTATGGAGTATGGACACCCGGAACTCAGTGAATATGAGCTCGATTTGAAGGAACTTGCTTGTTGCACAACAGCAAGAGTCAGCTAGGGCAATCTTTATAGGCCCCTTGGTGACGAGGCTATGCGTCTCTTTAGGTCATCAAATGAAAATGCATTGGTTTGAACATCGGCTTCCAGGAGCACACATAGTTCCTTTATCTCCCGAAGACGTCGCAAAACTTCACTTGAGAGAACTAGCGCGAAAGAGGGTAGATGAGAAGATGGCGGAAGATCATACTAACACGCCCATGACATCCCCAGGATTTACACCTTCTCCGATGTTATTCAATTCCCCGTCTCTCCCGGAAATGCATTCGCCGTTGGATTCTTCAATGTATTCTCCACCACCAAGAGAGCCCGGACCGTCTGTACCTCCACCACAACCTGAAGAGCAAAACCCCAACTCCTCTAGCTTCAACATTCCGAGCTGGTTCACCCCAGTCACTGATTGGAGATCCCTCCAAAATTTCCAATACCAATTGCACTTGGAGCAAATGCAAAAGCTGGACGAGATTTCGAGAGAGATCAAGGAAATCAAGAGAACATGAAGGAAGGAAGAAACTGATGATGATGACTTGTGATTTGATAATTCTGAACAATTGATTGTGGACAATCTCTTTACTTTTGTCTATATTTTTAGCTATATTTCTGTTTATGTTTTATCTTACACGTTTCGTCTAGCCAAAGACGTTAAACGTGGCGCTTATGGGAGGCAACCCACAAATAAGGAGAAGAAGGGACCACTCCACCAACAACCATGAAAGACCAATTTTAAAAGGTATAACTTCAACTTCTAATTTATTTCCTTACCTTTATTCTGACCGAGTTTTGAAGGGCGAACATAGATTGCAAAATTTTGATAAGGATACAAATTGTAAGTATTTCTTTTATCCTTATTTAATGCCCTGTTTTGGTTTACTTTATTTTCTAAAAATCGCAAATGAAGAGCTGCATAAAATTGTTGTGTCGGATATAGTCTGTTTATTAGAACTGTTTTAGCCCAGTTCACACTTTTAAGTGTGGAAAAGGGGCGTGTGTAGAACCCTTAAACATATATCCTTTTTCCTCCGTTCCTTATAGAAACATCGAAGACGATGTTTATTTTTAAGTGTGGAAAGGGTGTATGCTTCTTGAAACAGTTGATTGATTGAGTGATAAGGTATAGGAACTAGAGGGCGTGTTATTGCCAATACTATCTAGGAGGGCTCCTAACCTTGTGCCAAATACGAATGCCTTAAATATGCTTTGGAAGTTACACTTTGCACCAATTTGCACAATTGACCCAAAAATCGAAAATTTTTATGTGTGCTTGCATGTTCTTCACCTTGTATTTTGTTTGGACCTCAGTCAAGGATCTCTCGAAGTGAGAGTGTAAACCCCTTGAGTTTTAGAAAGATAAAAATTGCGAAGCCCGGAAATTGAACTAATCTTAGAAGGACATGGGGCAAAAGGAGAGCCTAAGTGAGCTTTGAGTGAAAACAATCCCTAATCCCTAGAAAAAGGCATGAGGGGTTGATATGTTGAAATGTGAATAAAGGCAAAAGGCCATTCCTAGAGATAAAAGCGAGGTGAACCATCTTGTCTAGATAAGGGGTAACCATTACACTGTCTTCGAAAAAGCATGGAGATCCATGTGAAGTCGGTTACCCCGAAGAGATCTTGAAAGATGAGAAAATAGAGAGGAGGTGAGCCACTTCGCTAGCATTCAGGCACCCATTGCACTGNCTTAGGAAGTGAGAAAATAGAGTGATCGCCCAAGCCATGGCGATGAGCGGTCCATGTCCCTGCCCTCACTTATATAATGTAAAGAGGCTTTGGCGTTAGGTTGGAAGTTGGCTAAGGGGCGAGCATCGTTCCCACTAGTCGGATCGGCTGGAGGCCCCTAGAAAATACAAGGTGAAACCCAATTGTCACTTGCATGCTTAAAGGTGTGAACAAAACTTCTCATATAATATCTATCTCCCGAGACCTTGACTTCCTTAGCATATCTCTTACATTTGGTTGGCATGAGTTTAGCAGTCTTGGTAGATAGTGTAAGGGATTTCACCCACTCAACTCCGAACACCTACACATCACTTGATCGGTTAACCATGAAAGAAAGAAAGAACTATCCTTGCTGCTTATATGATTAGTGTTTAGAAAAGTATGTTTGCTTGAAGACAAGCAGGGTTTAAGTGTGGAAACTTTGATAAGCACCAAGAATAGCACTTATAAGGGGTCTTAATTAGATTAAAAGTGCATCGTTTTGACATCCAATTACAACAATTACATGCATTTTAGCTCAAATGCGATCAAAATCTTCTAACAACATTTCTAGAAATAGTTTTGAAGTATTTCACAGGTTGGAGAGGGATTTGAAACTAAAATAGATCAAAAGACAAACAAGCCGAAATGCAGTAGCATCCCACGCAGCCTCACACGCGTGTGGCTGGGCCTGGAATTATTCCAGAGAGCCACCACGCCGCTCACACGCGTGTGAGCAAGCGTGGTCAGGCAAAGGGCCATTTTGGGAAATTTGTCCCCTTCTTTTTGTCACCTATATAAATCCCTTTTGCCCAAAACCTAAAGACAACTAGAATAGATCAGAAAAATTGATAGAATAGGCTAGAATAGATCTAGAGGGTTTTCTCCCCTCTTGGGGGAAAATTCCTTTCTCTAATAGTCTAGAATAGATCAAGGGCAAAAATGAAGATTGGGATTTCAAGATCAAGGTTGTAAAGATCCCCTTTCTAAGGGTGGTAACCATTCTCTCCAATTTCTAATTCAATACTTGTTTCTTTGAATTTTCCTTTCTTTTTCTTATTTCTTAGTATGCTAGAGTATATTAGATAGGGGATTGGTGGCTCCATGGTAGATCTATGTGGATGTTTAATATTATTGCCTTGATTTGTGAATTGCTTGTTTGTTGGATGATAAACTTGTGTGGATGATGTTCTTCAAGCTTTGTGCCTTTTGTGGCCACATTAGGTAGCAAATCCAAAGGAAGTGAGTGTGTGCGCGATAGCGGCCACTCACGAGTCTAACTCACCCACATCTCTGCTCTTAGTCCGACAGGACAAGATCCGAGAGGAGTGGTAGACAAAGTGTTCAATGAAATGCCCCAACCGAATGAGGATGTGGGAGTCCAAAGTGTGACGCCACTTGGTAATGTGCCACGAACTCCCTAGTCTATTCCACAACTTTCCATCGCAAAACCATCCAACGATAGACCACATGGAAAAGCCTAAAGCCCCAATCTCCACTTTACTTTTCCTAACTTTACACAACCACTATCAACCTTCCCCTTCTTACAAATGAATCCAACCCTTAGTACTCCCGTAACTCTTTCTCTTCAACCTCTTAGATGCCAACACACTAATTTGATTTCCATTCGCCATCCTCGAGAGACACGACACTCGGGGAGTCTTGACTCTTCGTTTTACCACTTCACCTTCACCTCCCACTAAACCACATCCTTCAGCTAGCATGTTGTCGACAACTATAATATTTTTATCATGATTTTCTCCCATATTATAAAATTCATGGCAATTTCTAAATCCATCAAATTTCCGTCATTTCCCATAGATATTTTGGTCTAGTCGTTTTGCACCCCTAGTATTTCATCCTCTGAACGAATGTCTCCAGAACATAATTTTTTAAGATATTTCAAGAGTGACAAAGCTTCTCTACTAGATCTAGTATTATGATTCCTATTTTTGCACCGATTGATCCCCTACACTTCTGGCGTCAAGGAGTATCGGAAGATATATTTGGTCCAAGTTGAGAAAGGTTTGCAGGACCTAGTCACTCTTTTATGATCAGTACGATCAATAGATATATTTGGCAAATTCACTATCACCTGAACTTCTAGTTTAGTCTAACTAGTATATGGATTTAAATAATGAAAATCTTTTCATTCCATGTAATTTCTCGACATTCCAATAAATTTGGGTTCTTATCTCCCCCTAATGCCGAGAAACGATCCTCATTAAGTATGCAATCAGTGTACCTAATCATATATTGACCCCCTATCGTGGACTTTAGGTATTTAGGTAACATACGGAGGTTTATAATCAACCTATATACCGAGTTTTTCTTTGATAGCCCCTAGAGGTACGCTCTGGTGGTAATACAAGAGATTAGATTGCATACTAACAATAAAGCACAGATATGGAAATGTCCGATTTGAAACCGCATACTAAGTGTAAGGTGAATAATTGTGATATGCAGTGAGTCAAATCTAGATTCAAAATAATAGTATATGAAATTGGGTGACTTCAATATATACATGGCCTATGACAAATAACTATTATTATCAAGAGCAAACCAATATGTGCTCTTTTATGATGGTTTACATCGCCATGAAACATAAAATGCCCCAACTTAGGCTAATTAGCAATCATAGCAAGTTGCATCTTTATATATATATATATATATATATATATATATATATATGCTTATGATCAAATGCGGAAGAGATCCCAGGTGAAAAATGCTAATAAATCTTAGCCATTGATTTAGTCAAGATCAACTGCTCTTTAAAAAATATTCGACACTTTTACTCTATAGAATTGTGCACTAGAAGGTACAACATTGTTCACTGAACGACATAAAGATGTGCAATCAAAGAAATTATGATACAAAAAATGGATTTATTCAACTTTAGTGTTATAGAAGCAATTACCTTCACAAATCCTTTGTATATTTTGATATGTTCAACTCACAAATTTCAATAGAAATTTAGTTATTAAAAAAAGACTAAATTCAATCAATAGATGAGATTAAACCCTTCTTTTTACCTTAGTAATCGTTTGCATTTGATCCGTAATATATATATATATATATATATATATATATATATATATATATATATATATATATATAGGGTTGTGCAAAACCCGTCCTACCCGATTAATCCGCCCGAACCCGAGCCCGCAAAACCCATTCGGCATGCATCCGAACTAAAGGTCGGATATCCGATCCGCATCCGCTATTTGAAGAAGGGTAAGGGGGATCGTGTAGGGTTAGGATATTTCACATCTGAACCCTTCCGAAACCCGAACTCTACATATATACGTGTATATGTATAAATAGAACGACGTCGTTTTAGAATGTATATATATATATATATATATATATATATATATATATATATATATATATATATTTCAGAGTCTAGGGTTCGTCACTTTGGTTCATTTGTGCAGCCCTACGCGAGACTCCTCTCAAGTCTCACTTCTCTGTCTTCGACTCTTCTCCATTCTCCTCCATTTCTCTGATTCTCTCAACTCTCTCAACTTTGATTCTCTCAGAGACTCACTCTTTGAGACCTGGGATAGTGAGTTCTATACTTTCCTGTAATACCCCGAAATATTTTCTACGAAAAGTTCCTAATTTTAAAAAAAAAAGTCTTATTTATTGGATAAATTTATTTGTCCAAATTTTTAATCCAAAAGTCTATTTGAAAGAAACCTGTAAACCTTGTATCATTATTTTGGGTCAAATTTTTAACCCACATTCTTTTCTTTCCTAAAACCCAAATGTAATTATCTCATAATGTTCTGAACCTATATTTCGCGGTGTACCGAACCTTGCCCAGTTTTGAGATTTAGTCTGGGATAAATTTTGGTTTCGAAAATTATTCTATCTAGATTATTTTCTACCGAGAATTCATATGTTTTAATCCCGGTCAGTCTAGCTAAGATATTTTTCAAGACTTAACCACAAGCAAGTGACACTTGTCACAATTTTTACCACATGTTTAGGTAAGAATAGTCAACCAAGTGAGGAGTAGAATTATAAAGCATTGTTTTCCCATTTTTCCCTCATTTGGCCGAACCAACAACAAGAGAAGAGAGAGAGAAATCATCATCTTCTTCCTTAGAGCTCTACCTTCCATAGCTAAAATCTTCTTCACAAGTCTCAAGCTATTTGGTAAAACTTTAATTTTATTCGGTAGAAAGCTTTATTTTCCTTCCTAGATCTTGAATCTAAGTATAGTTTCTTAATAATTGTTGCTATAATGTTAAATTTCTCTTAGGGTTTTGAGTGAAAAATTTGGGGAAAAGATTCAAGATTCCTCCTACGGTGTTAGTACACTCCCGAAAGGTAAGGAATCCCTTAAGTAGGTTAAGGTCACTTAAAATTAGATAATTGATAGTTATTTGAAATATGATGAGTTTTAGGTGAAAGTATTATGTACATGTTTGTATGTATAATATATATGTAATTGTATTTTACATAATATATATGTACAAAATGTCGTGTTGTTAATGTGCCTAAATATCTAAATTAGAAATACTATGTATATTATATAGTGTATGTACGTACGTGTAAGTATAGTAATATATATTATATGCGTATTATGTATGTATGTAAACCGTATGTATGCACTTATATATAAAAATCGTGTGTAGGTCTGTATTTATATATAGTATACCATATGTATGTATGTATAAGTAATATAAGATGTTGTATTATGTATATATATATATAGTATGTATGTTAACCGTGTATACATATATGTATGAGTATTATGGGAAATTTATACTATGTATATATATAGTATGTGTACCTTATGTAAGTATGCATAAATATGTGAGGTGTTATGTTGTATGCATATATACATATATGTAGTGTTATGTACATATGTAATGTGATGATGGAAATTGTGGGATAGTTACACTTTATTACCACAGTGTATGGTAATTAGTGTACTATCAAAATGTTTTGAGAAACAAAACTTTTGGACTAGGTTAAGAGTGTTGATTGATTTCAAGTTGGGACTTGATGTTGTTGAATATGTCCAAAAAGTGGTTTTGACTCAAGGAAGATAAGGAAGAAGGAAAAATGTTTTCAAACCCTTAGTTTCTAGTAAAGTTGAGGAGGACCTTGATTAGCCTTCGAGTGGCTTAAAGTGCCCTTCCCCAAGGTTGCTGTATAGTATGATCATTCATACTGAAGGGCGAAGTATATTCGCCGAGTACTATACAACTCGTTAGGATGAGGAATTCCTGCGGGGGTGTGCACACTTAAAGTATAGTTACTCTAGGAAGTCCGGGTAGGTGTCGTTTTTATGGACCTAGTAGGGCCAACTAGGGATCATTATAACGAACCTTACGTCTAGGGGATCAGTGTTAGATCGGGGGATGACCATTGAACCCGAGTTCGATGATCCAAGTGGTCAGAGAGGGAGTTAAGAGAATACTCCAAAGGCCTCACGCTATCTACAAAGAAACTAAGTTGAAAATTTTGTATGAAAATGTAGTTACTCTGTAGCTACGCTAAAGAGGGATGCGATGATTGTTTAAGCGGAAAAGGGTGTCGGTGAACCCTCTTTGAGATAAAAGTTGGTGGAATTTCCCTGTGAGGAAGATTTTTCAAGTACATGATTGTGATTAAACGTGAAGTTCATAATTTTCCACTACTTCCTTATATGCGTAGATGATTATTGATGCGTCGAATAATACATTTTTTTGGTAAGCAATCACTTATCAAAAGAACTTAGACTGTTTTTCAATTCTTATTTAATACTTGTGCAAACTATACTTGATGACTCGTTTGCAGGTAAAGTATCAATGTAGAGTAAGGGTAATAAAGGTTTTTAAATACCTGTTTTGTAAAACCTTTATTTAATTTTGGGTGACCCCCGGATCCCCTTACTTAGCCGTCGCGCTAACTACACTTCATTGTGTTACCTACAGATGCAATCTAGCGTAAGTTCTTGTAGTGCGGCGAACTCTCCAAGTTCGCCGGAGTATGAGTGTCATGGCATGGATTACGATGACTATGTACAACTGATGATAGGTACCGACCCATATGCGCCGGGTTATGCTCCGCTCGCTCCAGCCAGCTCTCTAGTTGCAGTTAGTTTTCCTTATGTCCAAGATGGCCAAGATGTTCAGGCCTCCTATGGTTTTTATCCCCTTGAGGTGTTGACCGGATGTGACCCATTAGAGTTTATCGTGTATTACCCCTACCCATGGAACCCCGGTTCACCAGAGTATTGTGACGAATGGTCCATGGTTAACACCACCTCTCGCTTCCTAGACCATTTCACATGGTTTGAAGGGGAGTGGCATTTAGTCTGGGGCGAGTTCACAGGTCCGGTGTACCGCTGTATAGACTAGGTATTATGTCTTGGGAGATGCTTTGGGAAAGATTCTTTTGTGTAAATGCCTTTTGTAGCCTTAGTGGTGGCTAACTCAACTAGTCGGGTCGTGGATGACCCTTAACTTATATTTTGGCTCGATGGGCAAACTTATGTATATATANTAGGTTAAGGTCACTTAAAATTAGATAATTGATAGTTATTTGAAATATGATGAGTTTTAGGTGAAAGTATTATGTACATGTTTGTATGTATAATATATATGTAATTGTATTTTACATAATATATATGTACAAAATGTCGTGTTGTTAATGTGCCTAAATATCTAAATTAGAAATACTATGTATATTATATAGTGTATGTACGTACGTGTAAGTATAGTAATATATATTATATGCGTATTATGTATGTATGTAAACCGTATGTATGCACTTATATATAAAAATCGTGTGTAGGTCTGTATTTATATATAGTATACCATATGTATGTATGTATAAGTAATATAAGATGTTGTATTATGTATATATATATATAGTATGTATGTTAACCGTGTATACATATATGTATGAGTATTATGGGAAATTTATACTATGTATATATATAGTATGTGTACCTTATGTAAGTATGCATAAATATGTGAGGTGTTATGTTGTATGCATATATACATATATGTAGTGTTATGTACATATGTAATGTGATGATGGAAATTGTGGGATAGTTACACTTTATTACCACAGTGTATGGTAATTAGTGTACTATCAAAATGTTTTGAGAAACAAAACTTTTGGACTAGGTTAAGAGTGTTGATTGATTTCAAGTTGGGACTTGATGTTGTTGAATATGTCCAAAAAGTGGTTTTGACTCAAGGAAGATAAGGAAGAAGGAAAAATGTTTTCAAACCCTTAGTTTCTAGTAAAGTTGAGGAGGACCTTGATTAGCCTTCGAGTGGCTTAAAGTGCCCTTCCCCAAGGTTGCTGTATAGTATGATCATTCATACTGAAGGGCGAAGTATATTCGCCGAGTACTATACAACTCGTTAGGATGAGGAATTCCTGCGGGGGTGTGCACACTTAAAGTATAGTTACTCTAGGAAGTCCGGGTAGGTGTCGTTTTTATGGACCTAGTAGGGCCAACTAGGGATCATTATAACGAACCTTACGTCTAGGGGATCAGTGTTAGATCGGGGGATGACCATTGAACCCGAGTTCGATGATCCAAGTGGTCAGAGAGGGAGTTAAGAGAATACTCCAAAGGCCTCACGCTATCTACAAAGAAACTAAGTTGAAAATTTTGTATGAAAATGTAGTTACTCTGTAGCTACGCTAAAGAGGGATGCGATGATTGTTTAAGCGGAAAAGGGTGTCGGTGAACCCTCTTTGAGATAAAAGTTGGTGGAATTTCCCTGTGAGGAAGATTTTTCAAGTACATGATTGTGATTAAACGTGAAGTTCATAATTTTCCACTACTTCCTTATATGCGTAGATGATTATTGATGCGTCGAATAATACATTTTTTTGGTAAGCAATCACTTATCAAAAGAACTTAGACTGTTTTTCAATTCTTATTTAATACTTGTGCAAACTATACTTGATGACTCGTTTGCAGGTAAAGTATCAATGTAGAGTAAGGGTAATAAAGGTTTTTAAATACCTGTTTTGTAAAACCTTTATTTAATTTTGGGTGACCCCCGGATCCCCTTACTTAGCCGTCGCGCTAACTACACTTCATTGTGTTACCTACAGATGCAATCTAGCGTAAGTTCTTGTAGTGCGGCGAACTCTCCAAGTTCGCCGGAGTATGAGTGTCATGGCATGGATTACGATGACTATGTACAACTGATGATAGGTACCGACCCATATGCGCCGGGTTATGCTCCGCTCGCTCCAGCCAGCTCTCTAGTTGCAGTTAGTTTTCCTTATGTCCAAGATGGCCAAGATGTTCAGGCCTCCTATGGTTTTTATCCCCTTGAGGTGTTGACCGGATGTGACCCATTAGAGTTTATCGTGTATTACCCCTACCCATGGAACCCCGGTTCACCAGAGTATTGTGACGAATGGTCCATGGTTAACACCACCTCTCGCTTCCTAGACCATTTCACATGGTTTGAAGGGGAGTGGCATTTAGTCTGGGGCGAGTTCACAGGTCCGGTGTACCGCTGTATAGACTAGGTATTATGTCTTGGGAGATGCTTTGGGAAAGATTCTTTTGTGTAAATGCCTTTTGTAGCCTTAGTGGTGGCTAACTCAACTAGTCGGGTCGTGGATGACCCTTAACTTATATTTTGGCTCGATGGGCAAACTTATGTATATATAAATGTAGATATATATATATATTATATTATGATGGGTGGTTGTTGTTGTTAAGTAAAAGTTTCCGTTTAGCCTGTGCACCTAGAGTGGGGTCTATTAGAGGAAGATAGAACTCGTTCTAGGTGTGGCGGTAACTCCTCCGGATGTACGGCAAGCCAAGCCGGTCCAGGGTGTTACATTTCCTCTCTAGTCTCTAGTCCCTCGTCCTCTCTGTGTGGACTCTGGTGGTGGTGGTGGGAGCCTGGGAGCCCCTTGTCTGTGCAAAATCCGTCCTCTGTAGTCTCAATTGTTGGTGGTCTAGGCTCGACGGCGATGTAATCGGTGGTGAAAGCCCCTTGCTCGAACCCTAATTTGAACGCTTGATTACTTGAAGCCCTCGTTCTCAGAGGGAAAATTGAGAAAACAAGTAATTCTAATTTATTTTATATGTTCTAGACTGATGTTGCATAGTTGCGTTGCCTGTTAGTCTGTTTCTCTGTTAGTCTGTTGATACTATGATGTTGTATGAACCCTAATTTTTGGGGCTTTTTATATGTGTGATGAATTTGTAAAAATTCTAAAGTATATTCGTAAATTTTGAATGTAACCGTATGAATAATGAATGTTGATGGTTGATGGTTGACTGTTGAGTAATTTTTGGGCATTTTCTGTATGAATGATTTTTATGGTGGAAGCCCTACTGAATACTGATATATGCCTGCAAATTTTAAATGTAAGCCGTATTGTCCATTTGTCCGTATGAATGATTCTGGATTTTTGGTGGAAGCCCTACTGAGCCTAATTTGTGGGCAATGGGCAGCCATAAGATGATGAGAATTCGAGAAAATGAATTCCTGATTATGGTTGATTGGTTGCAAACTTGCAACTTTCAAGTTTATGGGGAGAGGACCCTTAAATTGTATATATTGTAACTTGTAATTTGTAAATGTATTGTACTGTACTACTGTACAGTGTACTGTGGTGATGGAAGTCTATTGTAAATTGTCAAATGTAATTTGTAAATATTAAATGTAACTGTATGCATTATGAGTGATGATTGTTGATTATGGTGGAAGCCTTATCAGTGTTTACCTCAATTATCTGTTGATTATGTTGTTCTGTTCTAATATGACTCTGAATTCTGATGCTTAATTACCCATCTATATAGATAGAGAGCAATCAAAATATCAGTGGGTCTAGGCCTCTTCCAACCTCAACAGTAGATGAACAAGGAGTTCAACCTCAAGGCATTGAGACAACTACTCAACAGCCTATGGTCACTCCTGTTGTTCCTGCTACTAAAAAGAGGAAGGAAATAGGGACTAGGTCCAAAGTCTGGGATCACTATGAAAAGACCCTTGATTCTGAGGGGAAATTACTTAAGGCCACTTGCCTTTACTGCAAAAAGATGTTTGCCTGTCAATCTAAAAAGCATGGAACATCATCTTTAAGGAACCACATTATGGCCTGTCTTAAAAATCCTCACTCGAAGGATACAAGGCAGTCCCTACTGACATTCAATGTTGTTTCCACTTCTAGAACAGATGCTCCTGAGGGAGTTCTGGGACATGGGTGTTTGATCAATAGGCCATTAGGAGGGTCTTATGTGAGATGATTATCATAGATGAGCTCCCTATTAGGTTTGTTGAGGGCCAGGGATTCAGGAGGTTTATTCATGTTTGTTGTCCTAGGTTTCTGATCCCTTCTAGGTGGACAATTTATAGGGACATCTACCAAATTTTCCTAGATGAGAGGCTAAGTCTTAGGAAGTTGTTTAGGGTGGGCACATAAAGAGTCAGTTTCACCACTGATACCTGGACTTCTGTCCAGAGGATTAATTATATGTGCATTACTGCACATTTTATTGATGACCAGTGGAAGCTTCAGAAAAGATAATTTCCTTTGTCCCAGTTTCTTCTCATAGGGGGGAGTATATCGCAAAAGCCCTAGAGAGCTGTCTATTACAGTGGGGGATTAGAAATGTGTTCACTATTACAGTGGACAATGCCTCTTCTAATGATACAACTTTGGGGTATTTTAAGAGCAAGTTGTTATCTTGGGGTTGTTCTTCTGTTAGGGTGCAGTACTTGCACATGAAGTGCATAGCACATATCCTAAACCTAGTGGTCCAAGATGGTTTGGAGTTTGCAGATGAGTCAGTTAAAAGGGTGAGGGATGCAGTGAGATGGGTTAGGAACTCACTTGCTAGGTTGCAAAAGTTTAGGGAACTAACTGATCTGACTTGGGTGGAAGCCAAGTCAGCCTTACATCTTGATGTCCCTACAAGGTGGAACAGCACCTACATCATGCTTAACACTGCAATTGAATATCAAAGAGTGTTTGATATGCTTGCAGAAACTAACCCCTCCTTTTCTGCTGATTTGGATGATGTCCCTTCTTTTCTGGATTGGAGTTCTGTGGAAAGCTTAGTTAAGCTTTTGAAAACTTTTTATGAGATGACAGTGAGAATTTCTGCTTCTCTCTATGTCACTTCTAACACATTTTTCTCTGAGATCTCTGATCTCAGTTGCATGTTGGAAGATATGGTTTTAGCTTAGCCTGAAACTGAAAAGGTAAATATTTATTTTCTGCTTTGTGTTCTGTTGGAGTATTTGACTATTTGTCTTATGTTGTTTAATTATGTAATAGGTAATGGGGCAACAAATGAGAACCAAGTTTCATAAATATTGGGGGATCCAAGAAAAATGAACTTTCTCATTTTTTATGCCAATATTCTGGACCCCAGAGATAAGGAGGAATACATGCCTCATTAGTTTGTCCAGTGACAGGGTTGGAGTATTGTGTGAGGGGTTGATTCGTCAAAAGATATTTATGTTAAAACGGAAAGTCTGTGACTCCCCGAGTGTCGGTCTCGAAGGAGGGACGTGGAGGTGTGTCAAACGTTCGGGAGTTTACTTGATTGGATCATGCATATGATTCGAGTGTGGTGAAGGGTGGATTTGTGAGTGAGAGTAGTTCATTTGGTTGGTTTGATTGCAAGAGAGTAGTAAAGTAAAAGTGATTTTGTGAATATGTAAAAGGGGTAGGGATTGGATAGTGTTCATGAATATTGCATAGTGGAGTGTCTAAGGTCATGGATTAGGATTGCTAGGATATTGTCTATTCAAGAGTGTGTTGTCTTAGTCCTTTTCCACCTTTGTGTACTAAGGCTTCTTTGACTTAGGAGTGCCTTCAAGCATCCAAAGTTCTAAGAGGAATTTTATCAAACACTTAAGCTACACACTATCCTACTATTCTTAAGAAGTCCATAGGAACTTTGATTGTGTCAAGCTTCAAATCCTAACTCTAATCAAAGACATGAAAGAGTCAAGAGCTCAATCTCTCATCTAGATTGGCCAAATCCAAACAAGATCTCATCAAAACAACAATCAAAAGACAATAATAGATAATCCATCAACACAAACTCATAGATCCAAAATATAGAAATAAGATCATCACAAAAGCAATATTCAATCACACAATCCAAATCCCTAGACTAAATTAGCTACTCATAATATGAAATGCAAGCAAAAGCTACTTTAATCCAAGAACAAGATAGCTAAAATTATAGAAATGAAATAGAGATCACCTAGAGAGAAGAAGATCTTCAATCCAAGCTTGTTGTCTTCTACAATGGAGATTGATCTAATCTAAAAAACTAAGAAAATTGGAGAAAGTTCTCCAAAGGAAAAACTAAGAAAAGGAAAACTAAATTTCTGGGCTCCTTTCCTGAAAATTCATCAAAGGGGTTTAAATAGTCTCCGAAATGACAACCCTAGCTGAAATTCGCGCATCACCGTCTCCACGCCTCTCACACGCGTGTGAGTGTGCGTGGGAAGCTTCTGGAAAGTTTTCACGCCTGCTCACACGCGTGTGGCCTTCCAGTTTGGTCCTCCGGGGCTCCGCTCTTGCCTAGTTTGCTCTTTAAGCTCAACTTTTGGTCCTATTTGCTCCTGGGGCTCCTGTTTTACTTCTTTTAAGCTAAAAGTAGCTTTTGTGCACCAGTTAGTGATTTTCAAGCATTTACGCACATAATTTACCAAGTAAGGATGCTATAGACGCGATAAAACACCCTAAAATGTGCCTGAAATAAGGGTATCTCGGAGTCTTATCAAATTTTCCACACTTTGTTTCTTGCTTGTCCTGAAGCAAGACATTTTACTCTCTAAGCATATAAGTCTCCGAGATACTCTCTCATGCAAAACAAAGCTTTTGGCAAGTCAAAATAATGGGTGTCTAAGACTGTTGAAACGGGGGAAATCATTTGTGTTATCTACAAAGGATTTTGGTCAGATGTCAGCAACTCAAGAAATATTTTCGGGAAATAAAAACCTTTCGTAGATAAACAATTAAAACAAGGATGCTATAGACGCGATAAAACACCCTAAAATGTGCCTGAAATAAGGGTATCTCGGAGTCTTATCATCTAGCTTTACAGAGAAGAAAATGGCAAATCTTTTTTTGCCAAGGTCCAATCTGCCATGTCTGTGTTGTATGCTGATTATGCATCTACCTATTCTGTCAGTTCAACCACCTCTGAATCCTCTACTCAATCTGTCAAGTCTGAGGCTACCTCAATTGGTAGGCCTCAGTCAAGGTTGAAGAGTCAACTGAAAAAAAAAAAAAAAAAAGAGGATGGAGGGTGGTGGTGGAAGCAGTAAGCAAACAGAGCTGTAAGTGTACTTGAGTGAGAGTACAGTTGAGGATGATGAATCTGCCACTTTTGATGTTTTAAAGTGGTGGAAGGGCAATAGTGAGAGATTTCCTATTCTCTCTAAAATGGCTAAAGATGTGCTTGCAGTTCCTATTTCCACAGTTGCATCTGAGAGTGCTTTTAGTACAAGTGGGAGGGTGCATGATCCATTTAGGAGTTCCTTGACTCCTAAAATAGTGGAAGCCTTACTTTGTACCCAAGATTGGTTGAGATTACCAAATCAACCAATCACAATTGAGGAAAACTTAGATGAGGTTGAAAGATTAGAAAAAGCTAACTTCTTTATTAATTTTTTTCCTAGTTTTTTTATTTTTTATTCTTTTTTTTCTTATTTATACTTGTTTGATCTTGTTCTTTTTCTGTTTTGCAGAATTGCCCACTGGATGCAATATTCCATCAATGTTGTCATCAATACCTGTAATGTATTTATGTATTTATTTGATTATTTCAATAATGTATATTGTATACTTATATTATTGTTTGTTGTTGCCTATTGGGTCTGCTGGTAAGGTTTCTAACCTCTAAGTGGCTGGGTAACTTTCTGAGTATTATTGGTGAAATGTTGCTGCCCTTAGTTGAGTTGAGCTCTTCTGGAATTCTGGTAAGGAAGAACATACTTTTAATGCTTTATTTTGTTAACTAAGTTATTAATGTGTCTTCTCTTGGCTGGCTATGATTATGCTTCCACCTTTAACTGAACAAATGGAATGGAGTTGGCATGTTGCTCATGTGTTTGTAAAATACATTGTTAGCAATTTGCCCCCATATCCTTACTTGATCTGGAAATATGCAATCTGAGCCTAATAGTCTTATGGCTATAGCCTAATATTTGTTACTTATCTAGTTAGCTCACTGCCTCACTTATCTGTTTAGTTTTCCCTAATATTGTTTTAAGTTGTCGTATTAACAGGAAGAAGAGTAAAAATTCAGTCTGCTAGAGTGCTCCTGTTGATCAGTTGATGTGCTGAAATGTTGAATGCTCAATTGCTGAAATGTCTGAAAACTTTGTGTTGATTTTTGTCAATTTTGTGTAAATGTGTAATTATATTTTTGTAATTTTGTATTATTAGACAGTTGGTGTTAGACACTTGGACTGTAGACTGTTGGTAACTGCTAACTGCTAAGTTAACTTATTATTTTGTTGGACTTGAAGTTAGAAGTTGCAATTTTGTAAGTTTAACTTAAATTGTAACTTCTAAGTTCTAAGTTCATACAGTGTTTTATGTTTATGCTCTGTAATTCTGTAAAGTAGTTAACTAGTTAAGTAGTATTATGAATTTATGTTTCAATTTTTTTATTTAGTCGTTTTTTCTATATTTTTTTAATAAAATGGTTTTAATATTAGTTTATATTTATCCGAATAACATCCGAAATCCGAAGTTCATGATCTGCAATCTGATTTTCCAATATCCGAACGGTTAACTTGTTAAAAATAATGGTTTGGGTTTCCAAAATTAAAATCGAAAATCGATCGGATGGACGGATTGGAAAACCGATCCGTTCGAACCCGTCCGATGCTCAGCCCTATATATATGTATATATATATATATATATATATATATATATATATATATATATATATATACGCGCACACACACACACACAAACACACACATATATATGTGTGTGTGTGTGTGTGCGTATCTATATATATATATGTATATGTATATGTATATGTATGTACACATATATGTATATGTATGTACATACATACATATGTATATGTATATATATATATACATATATATATGTATATGTATGTATGTATGTATGTATGTATATACATACATACATACGTACATACATATACACACACACACACATATATATATATATATATATGTATGTATATATATATATAGAATTACATTCATGTAAAAACACTCCTTAAAAATAAAAACGTGTGGACTAAATGGGACCGTTTGATGTTAGATTTGGATGGTTATGATTTGGTCCTTGATCTTAGGCTCTTTATTTCCTTCTGGGCATTTTTATTTTTTGGGTGGGGTAATTTTGGGATTTTACTATTGTAACCTAGCCAGACAAAGATTGTATTCACACACGGATAATTTTGGTTTCACCCGTTTGTGTCGCTTTTTCTTCACATTCTTTGTGCGTGTCGCCGGAATTCTCTCCATTCAAGCGTCATTCTCTGCATAACGATAGTGGACGGTGGGGACTGTAGTGGAGCCAAGCGTCCGAGACCACCCGCTCGGGGTGTCGGTCGAGGTATTTTATTTTTTCCATTTTGTCGGTTTTCAATTTTTTGTTTTGGTGTTCTTGTGTTTTGTGTGTGTTTGGTCAGTTTGTTTAGGGTTATTCGTGTTTGTCGAGATCTAGGCGTCTTGTGTGTTAGGGGTGTGGTTGACTTGCCCATTTTTTGCCTGGAATAGAGATTATTTCGTTTTTTTTTTTTGCCTTAAATCTGTTTAGGAGTTTGATCAGGGCTTTATTTTTGTTCCTTCCTGCTTAATTTCGACATTTCAATTTTGTATTGTTTTATGCCCCTTTTTGTATTGTTGGCAGTTGTGTGTTTAATCCACCTGGTGCATAACTTGGTTTTAGTGTGTGCAATATGTTCTATGTTGTTGTATTGTGATGATTTAATTAGTTATGGTAGGGGGTTGTGATTTGGTATAGATGGCATATTCTTGTTTCTCTTATTCATTATTTATTGGTGTAGTTCGTTGGATTTGGAGTAGGTTTGTGCACATTTTAATATTGGTTTGTGCTTTGTGGGTCTATTTCTAAATTTTGGTTGCTTTGTGTTGAATGTGGTCATTGCACCTCGTCCAGTGGGTAAGTCGTGTGTTTGGTTATTTGCTTTTTGATGTTTTTCCATGTTTTTTTCCCAGGTAAGAAGTCCAAGGTTGTGTGATCTGATCCGGGTGCCACATAAAGTTGTGTTAGAGACGATGACTTTGTTTTGCCACCTAAGGCCTTTCTTGTGAGGTTACACCAAAACCCGGTGTGGGATGCTCCCGATGATGAGTTGATAGTGGAAGAGGATGTACTGTTTCCTAGGGTCAAGACTCGTTCGCCGGCATCTATTTTGGTTGAGGCACTTAAAGACTTGTTAACCCAACAGAATGATATATTATAGGCATGGGGTTTGGATCCTTGTTGGAGTTCAAGGTGGCTGTGTATCCGCCTCACCTTGTGCGCGGGCTGTTGTTTAATTTTTATGGTCAGACGAGGACGTTTAGGAACTACATGAGGATGATGACGATTGTAAAGTGACACTACGGAGCTGCACAAACTTAGGCTGGACTACATGAAGGAACTCGCAGTTTCCAAATACAACTTACATAAATACTATTAGCATTTTAGATGGTGACGATCTTTCCTGCTCAAGCATCGTTTTTTGTTTACTGAACTTTTGGCATTTTATTGTGCAATTTTTACCTTGGATTTTGTCCATAATTATGATAACTCGTTGGCTGATTAAGCAGAGTATTTGGTGTTTTGGTTTTTATGCTGTGTGCCCACCAGTTTTTTCATGTGTGTGCACACTGCTTTGTGGGGGGCATGCCTGTGTGCACAACTGCAGACCAGGTGTGTGCACTATGCTCCTACGTGATTCCACCCCCTGAACTGTAGTTAACTTCTTTGTGCACTCTAGGCAATATACGTGTGCTACATACTTAGTATTTAGGGCGTCTATACCCAGGTGATGGTATTATTTTGTCCCTACCTGCTCAGACACTCATATCACGGTGCAATGTAGTATTCAAATTAATCAATTAACAAATAGTTCAATTAACCAACATTTCACAGTCTTTTTATTATTCTTTCTAACAACTTTACAAAAGTCCTCATTCTTATATCAGTGCATTTCTCGGTAGCTTTATATAGATGTTTCCCCTTATTTCATTTTGTTGGTTGTTAGCATGGTTGGTGGTGGTGGTCTTTTTTGCACACACATCATTTTTTGTTTACTGGCCATTTGTTTAATTCTGTTAGCATTGTTGTTTTGGGTTTTTTATTGTGTGTGCACCATCTTTTTCATGAGCGTGCACACTGGTTGGTGTTGGTGTGCCCCGTGTGCAAAACGGCAGACGGGTGTGTGCACTTCGTTCCAACGTGATTCTCTCTCTCCCCCCTCACCGACCTGTAGTTAACTTTTCTGTGCACAAGGCAATATACGTGTGTTTCATCCTTTCTTCCTCTGTAGTCCCCATATGCATGTGGTTTGCCTAGTTCAACGCATAAGCTATGTAGTATTTAGGACGTTTGTGGCTAGGAGGTGGCATACTTTAGTCCCTGTGTGCACATACACTTATATCAGTGTGCACTGTTAACCACTACATGAAGCACTCGTTGTCTGAACTAAATACCAAAGCTGCAACTATAGTATTAAAATTAATCAATGAACAAATAGTTCAATTAAACAACATTTCACAGTATTTTTATTATTCTTTCTAACAACTTTAAAAAACTACTCATTCTTTTCTCTTAAGAGTATAGCATTCTAGTCTTCAGCTGCTTCTATTTTGTCAGGGCAATTGCGAGTGTCACGCTTTTTCCCTTAGTGATGGGCTTGAAACCTTCGCGTGAGCATACCATGTATTTAATACCCACTTCCACCCTCTCTAGTCTTCCTCATCGTGTTGTTTCTGACATCTAATCCAACCGTAGTCGCATATGTCCGGTAAAATTCAATTATTTGGTCTACTGTCTCAAATCTTTGCCCAACATACTATATGTTCATCTTTGATTGTAGGTAACCAGTGTTTTGTTCCGTCGGGTGATATATCCATGCCACATTTGTTGTGCCCACCTCCATAATGCTCTTTGCCTGTTAATCACCACACCATTATTACAATTTCGATCATTAGCTTCACTCGAAGGAAATTGCCCCACTTGTAGTGTCATTCTAAAATAAATCATTAAATCAGGATGCACATAACTTATAACTGTGTTGCACACTTGTCATTCTGAGCGCACATGTGTGCACTCGCGCACAAGTGTGTGTGCATGCAAATTATATACTTAGTTGACTCTTTCAAAAAGAATGCTAATGCCTAGAACATATTTTGTGCATTTAACATAATCGTATTCATTCAATCCATTCAGTAAGCACATGTGTGCACTTGCGCGCAAGTGTGTGCATGCAATTTATCTTCTTAGTTCACTCCTGCAGAGAGCATCCTAAGGCCTAGAACATATTTGATACATCTAACCTAATCATGCTCATTCAATTCTGCTCAGACTAAACACACCGTCGGATATCCATACTTTATTTTCCCAACATTACAATACAAACCCGATTGCATTAAACACACTATACAAACGATCACTCACATGTCGTTTTATAAGGTTGATGATCAGTTCGGAATACTAACCTGCGTTTGCCGCCTTCATGTCACCGTGATTCGTTTCCATCATATCGCTTATCGCCGGAGCACTGTTTGCAAATTCTTAATCTGCCAGGAGTTCGTACTGTCACGGTCGTAGACAACTTCTACCATACTTACACTTCCTTAATTTTGGCGTGAAATTCTTGCCAATTATAATCCTAAATTAATTAGTTATTGGATTCCCATAATTACCCTTTTATTAACTAAATCAGATTTTGTGTTTTCAAAAAAAAAAAAAAAAAAAAAACTAAATCAGATTTTGTAATTACTTTCTTTAGTTGCATCTAATCCGTCCATCTACACTCATCCTAAGGCCAAATTTAGTCCACAATTTTTATTTTAAGGGTGTTTGCATGTGAATGCATATATATATATGTGTGCGGTATGTTTGCATGTGTGTGTGTGTATATACATATATATGTGTGTATATATACACACACACACACACATATATATATATAATTCATTTCTCGTGCGGTTGGGTAAGTCCCGTGCAGTTGTGCGGTTAAATCTAAGCCATTGATCTTATTTAAATCAACATTCAGGATTAACAAAATAATTTTAAAAAATGGGATGACAATTTGGTAATTTTTGCATCTAGGTCAAATTTAAGATGAATGGCTTTTGTGCTTAAGTTGTGCGGCTTTTGTGCTTAAAGGGCGTGAGTTTTGTGCTTAAAGTACATGGGTCGTGTGCTTAATGTGAGTAGTTGTTGAAACTTAAGGTGTGTCAACTTGAAGCGCAAGGTGCATGACTTTCATTCTTAAGGTGCGTGATTTGTATGCTTAAGATGCGTGAGTTGTTGAAACTTTAGGTTCTTAAAGTTCATGGTTTGTGTGCTTAAATGTGCGCCATTTTAATGCTTACGGTACGTGTTTTGTGTTCTTAAGGTTTTTTGTTGGTTTGCTTAATGTGCGTAGTTTGTGTATTTAAGGTACGTCATTTTAATGCTTAAGGTGCGTGATTTTGTGTTAACCGCACAACCGCATGAGAAGCTATCTCTGCACCAGAACTCATCCATGTATGTATGTATGCACACACACGTACTTGGATGCAAGGAATCATATTACGAACAAAACATGAAAACTCTAGCATAATTATAATAAATGAAATTAAAAAGAAGAGATATGCATCTCTATTGAGGATTATATTTGAGATACAAAACTAGTCAAGAATATCGGCTACCTACCTTTATGTAAATTTTTTCAATAAACAATGTTATTTTTTGTAATGGTGGGAGAAATAATTTTTTTTATATTTATAATAAACTTCTAGTGTAGCCCCAAAAACAATAAATACGTAATTGAATAAATTTGATAGATTCCTAGTTAGCGGGGGGAAAATATATAACCGTACCCTAATACTCCCTTTAGGTGAGATTTATTTTCTTTGATATCGTGAAATTAGACGATTCTCATTGACCCGAACTATTTTAAGTTAAAAATTGCCAAAAAAAAAAAATCGTAGGAATAGTTTTCTCACCTTTTAAATTAATAGAAAAAGTTGAACTCTAATCTCCAAGCTACCAAACACCCTCCTAGTGTATTAAAATGTATGTATCTTTATTAGTACGATAAAAATTTGACTTGTGTCAATAATATGATTCACCTTACAAGGTGAACCTGCATGGTTCATGATATATTGATTGCTTCAGCCATCAACCCAAACAATCTAGTTCTAACTATTACATTGGGGAAATCATTACCATTAGTTCAACTATCATATATCAAATTTTAATGTTAATTACTTTAGCTTGTAATATGATGCATCACGTTACTTTTCATAAAGGTCTCAGCTTTGAAGCTCATTCCATTTAGGCCTTCCGATTGTTAAGTTTTTTGCACAAGTAGCACCTAGGAGAGAAAGGGAAACAAAAAGGAAAAAGAAAAAAAGAAAAAGAAAAGTAAAAAACAAATGAAAGAAAACTGACAAGGAAAAAAAAAATAAAAAATCTCCTGCACTCACAAACCTGGGCAGGGCCCACATTTTTTCCTGCAAAAACACCATATTTGCAGGGAAAAGAACTCAAAAAAAACTCAATCTCCCATTTGTGAAAAACCTTGTGAGTTAGTTTTTGTGCCTAAAAACTTGTGTCAAAATTAATAAATGGGGAAGGCCTTAGTGCTAGATCACACGGCTTATGTGAAGGGGTTCGAATCCGATCTCAATTAAGGTTAGACCACACAACCCAATGTGAAGGGATAAAATCTAATTTTTTCCTTCACTCTTAGCTTTATTAATACTTTATTTTCTTTAAGATATACTCTAAATTACTTATTAGTAGTATTTGTTCAACCGAATGTCAACTTTAATTAAGATGTAACTCAAACCTGAAGCTTTTTTTTTAAAGATAATATACTTGGCATTATTGTCGTAAACCCAAGTATATATATATAGTACCTAACATTATGTATTTTGCTATAAGACACCAAATCATCATGAAATATTAAGATGAATACTGGAATTGGATGTGCCTTCCTCAATCATGAATCTCTTAATCTCTTTCTGCCCCCAACACTTATCAAAGCCGCCTCTTGTGCCAAATTTCAACTAGATAGTGACTACACCTTTATCTGACACCAGCCAAGAGATCGTTATCTGATAATGCCAAAGGATAAAATAACAAATCTTGTATAATACTGTATCAAATAAAATGTAAAATATTTTTTAATAAAAATAACTTTTTTTAATTAGATAAAAGTATCATATTTTAGTTAAAAAAATATTACATATCCCACAAAGTACTTATTTAAGGATAAAATTATTTCATGCATGTAATATGCTATGTAATTAAATTGAAAGGATATTACTTTGTAGGATAAAAAAATTAAGATAAAAATAAAAATTGTAGGTTTATATTTGTCGTCTCTAATTAATGACTCTGTTTAGTAAAACTTATAACTTATTTTAAACTATAAATAAGATATAATATATATTTCGTAAACATTAGAAGTTTAAGTATCAGTTTATTTTAAAATGCTATCTCAAAAAGCATTTCAAAACAAGCTATTAGCTTTTAATTTTTTTTTTTTATCATAATTTACAAATCTTTTACGCAAACGGTGAAATATTAATGTAGTATATTGGACGTGTTGAGCATATAATATAAAAACATAAATATGTAATCCAACCATCAGCTTAGATTTTTAGTTGAGATGAAGCGCACATGCTTCAATTTGATATCAGAGCCAACCTCATGTCAAAGATCATGGGTTCGAATCTCGATCTGCGTCACCTAATAAAAAAAGAGACTAACACGTGAAGTGAATGTTGAACATATAAGACAAACACATAAATGTGCTAATCCAACTATTAGCAGATCGAGCACACATGTTTCAATTGGACGTATCAGAAATTAGAAAAATAATTCACTGTACCCAAATTTCATGTTTGCTTATACAAAAAAAAAAAAAAAAAATTAGGAAGATCAATTAATTTCTTAAAAATCTTTTTCTTTTTTAAAAAATCTTTTTCAATAATTTATATTATCAACACAATGCAAGATTGACAATTTTATACATGTTAGACGTGTCCGGCCACAATGTAAACTAAGTGGAGTGAAAAGGACAAAAATTGTGTTTAATTTTTTTTTAGTAAATGATGTTAATGTTGATAATGACGCCATCAAGTTGCTGCAGATAACATTGCATGCTGTGGTTCTGAAAGATTTGCTTGGAGAAATCTAGTCACGACATACGGTCTCCCTGCAAACTTGCTCACCCTCAAAAATAAAAATAAATTAAAACAATAAAAAGAAGCAAAGTCTCTCACCCTAAAGCTCTTACACCTCAATTCAAGAGAATTGCATGTAACTCAATTCTTAAGTTCTTAGGTAGAACTCTGGTACCTATTCTGACATGATATAATTTTAGAGGGTTAAATTATTGTGATTTAGGATCAATATTTAAGGCCTAGAATAATGAGTCTACCACATTAAGTTTTAAGAGTAATTTAATACTGCAACTGTCAGGACATGATCTGATCTTGAGTCCTCATCCTCAATTTACTACTTGAATACTAATTGAGTTGCATGTGTTGACTGCTTCCAAATTAGGTAATCTTCGTATCAAAATAAGTTAAATAAATATTGATTAAAAAAAAAACAAAAGAATGATTGAACATGAGAGGAAATACTGAGATAGACAAGAAAAAAAAAAAGGAAAAAAGAAGAGGAGCGTAAATTAAAACAAATTTACCTTGAGATACATGCCTTGCACTCTCATGTTTAGGGTTCAAGCTTAGAATTAGGGCCTCTTTTTTTGACATGGCAAATTAGGGTCATGTCCGCCAAGTGCTGTGTGAATCATAAAAAAGTACATTTTAAATATATTAAAATTACATTATTTGTATACTGAATATACTTTATACAAAATAATGTACTTTCGGTACTCAAATAATGTGTTTTTTTTTTCCAAATACAAGATGCATTTTTAATATACTAAAAGTACATTATATGTGTATTAAATTGAATGAATATTATTTGATAAGTACTCAAATAATATGTATTTTATGTACACATATAATTAATGTAGTTCTTATTGTCATGGTTTTTGTTTTTTCAACACATAGAGCTCGATCGGGTGCTCTTGATGAGTGTATTATGAATATTTCACCTAGTGGAACGAAGTATTGGTCACCAACTTGGGATGAGTCTATCAAACTTCTATTGGACAACATTTTAAAAATTTGGAGATTTTCAGAATCAAATTACTATTATAAAGAAGCCACCGCCACTACTACTGTATAAGCTTCAGAGCTAAATCAATTTGAGCAATCATTCCACAGCGTGGGTCATGGTACGAAAACACATAAAGTAAATTGTTCTAACTTATAAAATACATCTTATACAACAAATTTCATTATTTTAATGCATAAAGTACATTATACATTATTCTAAATCATAATATATATTATCTTATCCCTGAAATTTTACTATTCTAACACAAACTATATTATTTTAACAAAAAAAAATACGTTATTCTAACACATAAAGTACAGTAGTCTAACTCATAAATTAAAATACATTATCTTATCCCAAAATGTTCATTATTTTAACATCCATGCAAAGCTAAGTAAATTTTTTTTTAACATCAAAATGATATCGTTTTGGACCGTGCTCCAGGACAGCGGTGTGGATCGTAATTTGCCCAATTTGAGAATTCGGTGTTTCATCAACTTATGACCCTTTACTATTTATAACGCCCAATTAAAATTTTGTGCATTTTCTTGGTATTGCTTTCAGTGGTTGTAGCTTTCTGACGGCTGAGCCGATCTTGTCACGCATATCCATATTTTTGGGATCAATAGCATGGTCCAATTCCCAGTCAAACTCCCGGAGCAGTGAACCCAGAACAAAGTGTGCCATGCGGTTCCCTAATGGAAGCCCAACACAAATCCTCCGCCCAGAACCGAATGGTATCAACTCATAGTGCTGACCCTTGAAATCAATCTTGGAATCCAGAAATCTTTCAGGTTTGAACTCTGATGGGTATTCCCAGCACTGGGGATCTCTTCCGATTGCCCAAGCGTTGACGTAAACTTGAGTGCCTTTGGGTATGTCATATCCCATGAATTTGATGTCTTCAGCTCCATTTCTTGGAATCAAGAATGGAACTGGAGGGTGTAAACGGAAGGTTTCTTTGACCACAGCTCGGAGATATGGTAAATTTTCAATGTCACTTTCTTCAAGCTTTCTGGTTGATCCTATAACTTTTGAGATCTCTGCTTTCACTTTAGCCATTGTTTTTGGTTTGCGTAGAAGTTCTGTCATTGCCCACTCAATGGTGCTGCTACTTGTCTCTGAGCCTGCTAAAAACATTTCCTGCAAATTAAAGAAAGAATCCAAAAGATAAGTCTTAATTGTAAGCTGGAATTAGAACACACACACATATATATATATATGTATAGTAATTAATTACCAGGATAAATATGAGAATCTCGTGTTGAGATAGCATAGGTGGTTCATCCTTTCCACTTCCCCTGAATTCCAACAACACATTCAAGAAGTCTTGCTTTTTCTCTCCACCCAACTGCTCTCCTTCTATTCGTTCCCTCAAGAAACCCGAGGCAATTTCTATGGCCTTTCCCATATCACGCTCCATTTTCCTCTTCAATCCCTGAACATCAAGCCACTTGAACCACGGGAATATATCCGAAACGTTGGGGCTTCCTGACCACTGTATTATTCCCATCATGGCATTAAAAAAGTCCGTTGCGGTTTTAGACTCAGGGTCGACCAAGTCACGCGACAGGACCAAGTTCCCGACCATATTAAACGATGCCAAGAAAACAAAACGTGCGACGTGAACCCCTTTTCCTTTTTCGCTCTCTCTCGCCTCTTTCTCCACCCAGGAAATCATATCGTCCACGCACTTTCTCCTGATGCTGGCTGTCTCATTGATCTTCTTGGTCGTGAACATTTCAACGGTGCAGATCCGCCGTAACACCCGCCAGTATGTCCCGTACTGGGCTAACGCCACTGACCCACTCGCATAATCGTGCACCAGGCTAGTCTCCACAATCTGGCGGCCCGCGAAGGAGACATCATGGTTCTTGAACAGCTCGCCAGCAGTCTCGGCTGTCTGGATTACCATGGTTTTTACCGAACCCATCCTAAGCCAAACAATCGGGCCGTACTTGTGTTTCATGCCCGCAATTTTTTTGTGAGGCTCGGCTCCGACGAGGTCAAACAAGTTGCCGAAAAAAGGCAGTCCAGGTGGCCCAGGAGGGAGCTTGTAGGACTTGGACTTCCTAGGGAAGAAGAAGAAGAAGAAGATTAAAGCAGTGGTTAGTGAAAGGAGTGTGAACCAAAGAAGAGACTCCATCTCTGTGAAGATTAAGCTTTCAATTTTTGTCGTTGTTTATATGCTTCTCTAGTTTATATAAATAGAAGGAAATCACTCCTTGAGGTTGGGATTCTTACCTTGTTGATGCACCAAAGTTTTATCCAATAGAAAGAAGAAATTAAATAATGCAGTAATTATGTATTTAGATAGTCCACTATTGGTGATAATAATTGTAAATTCATTTAATATAATTCAATCAATTTGTTGTTAACATTACTTTTGGCATGATGATACAAACTTTATTGCAGTGTCCGTCTCGTGTGACTCGTACTATACAAAGGAATGTGGACACTATGGCCGGGAATAACTTTACTTTCTTCTTTTTGTTCTATTTGTTATACACGATTCGAACTTATTAAACGAGAAGCAGTTGTTCTAAGCTTTTGGATTTTGCAAGGGAAATTTGTTTGCTGACATATGTCTTAAGGTGATACAAGGTTGTTTTTTTTTTTTTTAAGTAGTTTCATAAGAATTTTACTATATAAAGATTTAGGGGGCGTTTGGTTGGATGTAATTTGAGTGTAGTTGAATTGCAATTCCGTAGATGTCGAAATTACGCTGTTTGGTTGGAAGGAATTGTAATTTCACCGAATTGCAATTTATGGGGTAACTCCATCAATTCGGTAACCCCATCAATTGCAATTCGGTGTTTAAGAGGGGCAACCCTCCAATAATAATTTGTCTTATTATTATTATTATTATTATTATTATTATTATTATTATTATTACATAATTAAGGGCATTTAAGTCATTGGATCAAAGTATTTCCTTTCAATTTCCTTAATTTTATTCATGCATACCAAACACTGTAATTTGAATTCATACTTTATTCTACCTTATTTTTTCCCACCGAATTACAATTCCGCTTTCCAACTCATTCCTTCCTTTCCAACCAAACGCCCTATTAGACACTGAAGTGTTGGGCAATTAATAAATAATTGATAGCTAATAGCAAATTGTACCTGTTTCATTTGCATATAATTGATAAATTTTTACTTTGTTAATTATTTTAATTAACAAGTAATACATTTATCATTTGTACAAAGAGTTTGATAAATAAGATGCTTAAAAATTAGCTATTAGCTAATAACTTAAAAACACTACATTAGTAAATTTGGTGGAGCTCAATTTTCTAACTATAGGAGTATAGGGTAAGCGTTACCAAGTATAAGGATAGAATAGCAAATAGTGTATAACATATGTAGGAATATATTAAAGCTATGGGAGTAGATGTATCTTGAATTGATAATCTATCTCAAGATCCTTATTAGAATAATAAATCTATGTTAAACTAGCCTAATCCTTTCAAGTCCAGTAGCCATAGCATATTCCTATTAAGAAAAAATAGGACTCCTTCAAAGCTCAGAAGCAGTTCTTAAAGCAATTAAGTTCTTTAGAAAATGACTGAGGGGAACTTCAAGCATTCAAGAAAAAATTCAACATTTACCATCAATGTTATGAACAAATGTAATTTAGATTATGTTGATACAAAAAGTTGGGAAATAATTTTAGTCCCAAACTTCTTTTAATTCTTAGAGTTAGGAACTCTACCATTCGTTTCTAGTAGTTCGAACAGTAATTCGAATAGTTATGTTTCGGATAGTCAGATGACAAAGCTTCGAAGAATTGAAGACCAAAGAGTTCGAGACAAAGAGTCAATGAGTTGAAGAATCAAAGAATTCAAGACTATAAGGTTACAAGGCGCCGAATAATGGATGTGCCTACCTTTCGAGCAGAAGGGAATTATAAGAAGTGGAATAGTAACGAAAACTACTCGAAACCATAGTAGAGAAAACTACTCGAAACCAAAATGTTATGAATGTTAAGGTTCGAAACATTAACTTGGATGGTAAGAGTTAACTGTTCATAAGAACTGCTTCAGACATTCTCTGAGCAAACAATTTAAAACCTTAAACACAAGAGTTTTATGAGAATATGTGACCAAGGCAAAGAGAGTTCAAGGTAACACATCCCAAAATAAATTTTTCTTAAAAAACCTAGACAAAAGGACTAGAACAAAAAGTAAAATTCAGTTGACAAGGTGGTCTAATGATTGGAAAATTTGACACATAAAGCAACCTTTCGATTTACAAGTTATATACATACTCACCAACCATAAATAAATAAAAACCACAAAACATATAACAAAAGTAATTATATTATTTCAAAAGTAATTCTAAATAAAAAGAGATTAAAGAAACAAAACAATATTGACGAAGAACAAAATAATACATTATTGCACACAAACTGGGTTTCTCCCGTTTCTGTACTGTATGTGTATGTGTATGTGTATCAGTGTATGTATACACAAACATATATACGCACACTTACAGTAACACAAAATTTGGAGGACAAAAAAGGAAGAAAGAAATAGATACATATATACAAACGTATAGAGTTGAAAAAAAAAAAAAGAGATTGCGCACATATGAAACTAGAAAAAATAAAATAAAAATATATTGATTATGTTTGCTAGAACTTATTTTAAAGCTTTTAGCTTATTTTAAACTACAAATAAGCTATAAACTATAGTTTGGTAAAACTTTGAGAGCTTAAATTAATAGCTTAATTTGAAAAGCTACCATAAGTAGCATTTCAAAATAAGCTAGTAGATATTAGCTAAGCTTTCAACTTTAAGCTAGCTTATAAGCTATAAATGCCAAATAGAGCCATTATCATACCTTAGTGAGGATGGGTGACAAGTCGTATTAAGAGAGGTGGATGGAAAGAAGGTTGAGTAATGAAGATTTTCCGGGATGTCATTCTCACCGGATGACACGTAGGAGTGAATGATGCGAGGTTGAGCACAAGAGTTTCAAAAACCCTACAAGAAGCTAGACCAAGGCATGCGGAAGAGCATTATATAGAAGCATGTGAACTAACACAAGAGAGCAAGTAAACTAAGCACACTAGAAAGCAAGTAAGCAAGTAAACAATTGAGAAATCAATAAAAGGAATTGTTAGACTTGGATTAGCCCATCCTTGCTTAGGTGCTATTAAAGTCCTAGGTAGAAAGTACAACATTTGCTAATAGGTATTCAAGGAAGATATACTAATGCGAATGCCAGTACAACTTTCTTCCAATGTTTCCATTTTTGCTTGCATAGTCATGCAAGGTCTCTTGCAATGTGCTACTATTGAATATCTTCCATTTAAGCCTCAAATCTTGTCTAAGTGTTTGCAATTCAGCCCTAAAGTTCTACAAAACACCATATACACTCACCATAAGTCTATGTGCTAACTTTATGCCATTTAAAACCAATTAACACAATATCTAAGCACAATAAACACCAAATATGCACAAAATAACCTCAATTTGACCTCAATTTGGCACTTATCATAGGTGATGGGGAAAGAGCATGATCCACTACTCGAAAGTAGAGGGTGTAACCTGATAATTGCAAAAGATACCTAGGAAAATGGTCTAATTAAGGGGTGCAATTGTGCTTATTTCATATCGTTTTGTGGCTAATCTATGATATTTTATGCTCTAATGTGTTAATCAATTGCAAAGCTCCACTCTTGGCACACTTTGGATGGTTTTATAGGTTTTTTTAGGCTTAAAAGGAAAGCATGTGAACTTGGTAAGTGAAGAAAACAAAGGAGAAGAGGCCAGAGGAAGTCAATACACACTTCCACGCATCGACATAGCATGGAAAATATCCAGCAACATCCACGCCACCAGTCAACATGTGGAGAAGGAGAGATGGCTGTTAAATGATGTTTTCCATGTGCCATCCACGTGTGGACATGGCGTGGATGGGTCATGGCGTGAAGCATTTTACCAAGGGAAATTGGAGGAAGCTATTTAAGGCATTATGTTAGATATTTTAAGAGGTTCCTTTAGTTTTACAATTTTAATTAGCTTTTTCTAGAAAGAAGGTAGAGCTCACACTTAGATTGTAGTGAGATAAACATTTACATTTCCTTGCAATCTTGTTGGAGAAGATACATTCAAGCTTTGATTTGGAATTCTATTGCTTTTGTTTAAGTAAATCTCTATTTCTATTTTCATCTTATTTGCAATTTAGATTTCAATTTCCATTTCCCATTTATGCAGTTAGGTTTTACATTTTCTATCATGAGTAGGTAATTTTCTATTAGGGATTGAGTTATGGAATTTCATGATGCAAAGTGTGGATTCTTAATTCCTAATTTGGAGATTGGATTGTGTGGATTGGAGAATTTATTCTTGTTCATGATTGATGATTTGTATGTGTTTTCTTTGAGGTTCGCAACTCATTGAATGATCTAAGGCATCAAGGCTAGGGAAGATATTGCTAGGCTTGATGTAGCTCTGATCAATTGTTTTTTTTTAAAGGATCAACTTTATTAATCAAAAAGAAAGGGCCAAGCCCATACAAAGTAGCAAAGAAAAGAGACCACATATAGTCGATGCCTATGAAAGATAGAAACTATACAAAAAAACGCCATCAGCTAAAAAATGAAAGGCCAAATATAGCTCTAATCAATTGTGATTTCCTAGTTTAGACTAGAGAAGTATGATTCGGCAAGGTGATGTAGGAAAAGTGTTTGTGAAAATGCCTCTATGCCTCTTGGTTGCCTAAAAACACTCCAAAGCTAGAGAGTTCCTAGTAGACCAAAGGTGAACGGTAATAGCAAGTCACCCGAGAATAAACAACCACACAAGCCAATTCTCCTATGGAAAAGATACACAATGATGCATCATGATTGCTCACAATTCATTCCCTATCTTTCTTTATTTGATTTCATTCATTGGTTCTTTATTTTGTTCAAACTACAACAACAATTCTTTTATTCATTGTTTGTTCGTGATATGGCGAATTATGGATTCACAAGGCATTCCCTAGACTAAGAGCTAAGCAATACTTCCTACTTGACCTCCTCGAGAGAACGATAATACCTGGGGTAACCCCAAACAAATCTTTTGATTGACATACCCCAAAGTCATAAAATCACGACCAATGGAAGATGACCTGAAGCGGCGGGACTGAATAAACTAAAGACCGACTAAGGATCGCAGTCGATCAATCTAGAGACCGAGATACTTGGCGACCTGAAAAGCTAGGCGACCGAAGTGGCGACTCAGTGCCTAGGTTGACCCGATGATTAAGAGGAAGTCGGAGCCGCCAACTATCGACCAAGAGCACAAGTAGACGAGGACAAGGAAGACATGCCCGAGTAGGCAGATATGAGTATTCACCTTGGATTGTGTGTGTGTGTGTGTGTATGAGTATGAGTATTCACCGTGGATTGTGCGTGTGTATGAGTATGCACCTTTGGTATTGGATATGAGCTTGGTATATATTATGAACTTTGGATTCTTGAGAAATATTCCTTGGAACTCTATATTTATGTGTGAAACCTTGGATTGGCGGCATTTGAGCTCCGTCTCCTAACTATATATGGTATATGGATATTAACTAACTGGATAGGCGACATTGAGCTTCGGCTCTATTGGATAGGCAACATTGAGCTTCGGCTCTATTGGATAGGCAGCATGAGCTCCGACTCCATTTTATGGTGTTGTGGTTGGATTAGTGTTTCGGATGGACTGGTGTTCGGTTGGAAATGGTGTAAGATTAGAACTAAGCCTATAAACCTATATTGTGTATGCATGTATATATGTATTTCCTGGTGTATGAGCATTGAGATATTCTTGCTTGACTGCTACGCTTGTTTCTTGAGTTGCTGGGGTTATGTCCTTATCTTGAGTACTTAGCTATTGAGTTTCTTGTCTTGTGGTATATTGGAGTTGTCCCTTTGACATTATGTTCTATTAAGGAGTCTTTGGTTTGAACCTTATTCAGCATGTTGAGTTTTAGTATCTTGATGTCCTATTGATGGTGGTTTCATTGACATATATCTATAGGTGTTGTGTGAAAACCTATTTTGATTATCAATGTATATCTATGTATCTTTATGAGGGAGAATGAGGTTTTACTTAGCGTTCTTTGCAAATTATTCTAAAATGTTTTCAGATATGGAGTAGGACCAGCTCGTCAACATGTTAGTTCTTGTAGTCATGCCATCTTTTGAGTATTCACTTTATTGCCTTTGTTTAAGACGTGTGGCCTGTGAGCCTTAGTTTGATATCCTGTGGATGTAATAATTGAATGTTTGGTTAGATGATTTGGGGATTTATAGATTTGTAGATTGCCTTAGCATCTAGGCTGTGTTTGGGTTTCGATGTGGCATACCACCCCAATCAGGATTGTTTTCGCTTCCGCTATCTTTTAATAGTATTTGAGTTATTTCCAGCTATTTTCTATCTTTATCTTGGTATAGAATTGGGGTGTTACAGTCCTATAAGGACGTTAACTAAACTAACACCTCGAATGGTAGTTCCTCTTGGATATGATGGTTGACTTTACCAATTGTCCCTTAACTCCTCGAATGATCTTTCTTATCACTCAGTCTTGATAATACACAAGAGGCAGACCCCTCCATCATTTGGTTTTTGTAGCCTCTCAGTCCTAAAAGTCTCCACTCTTCGAATCTTCTATCTTCGTAGTCATTCGTCTCTAATTACACTTCGTCTCGAGCTGTTGAGAGATAACCCCTCGGGTTGATCTCAGCTTGTTGTCTTAAGAGTTAACTACTTGGGCTACTCTATGATTTGATGTTGAGACTGACTCTTCGAGTGTTTGTTCAGATATTAAATTTAGGTCACTTGGGTAGCCATTCAGTTTAGATTTAAACGTTGAGCAGACTAAGTAAGTTTAAGAAATAAAAAGAATTGGGGAGTCTAAACTCCTAAATTTGATATCATCAAAGTCTATTAAAAAGTATTCATAACAAGTAGTAAAACATTGGCCTTCATCATATTCTAGAGATGTATTTGGAGTGGAATCATGTTCAAAGTTAATAAAAAATAGATTGTAAATACTCATACTAGTTGGTGATTCCTTGTTTCCACAAGAGCTGGAGTATCATTAGAATCAAACTTCAAAATAATCCCTTCTTCTCCTTCTCGAGCTGTTGATTGTTCAGCTTGTTCTACTCCTAGAGCAACCTCTTGTTCAGTCTCACTATTCGGTACTTCAACTTCTCAAATAGTAGATGGTTGAGGCAAAGTGCTCAGAATCTCAATGTCTTGACCTACCTCACTACTCGGTACTTAAGCATCTCAAGTAGGTAGTGATTTTGGAATATTTACTTTGGCAGCCAGTTGACTCTTCGAGCTCTCAACTTCTACAACTACTCGGGCCAACAATTCGTCAACCATTCGACGAACTTCTTCATTAACAACTCTAGTTATCTACTCATCTTCAATTGGTGCGTCCCCGACCTGACTGTTAAGATCTATAGCAAGTGCATCAGCCTCAAAAACATCTCGAGCAATTTGCTCGTCAACCATTCGAAACAATCAACATCTAGTTCTTGAGTTTTAGGACTACCCAGTCTCTCAGCTGCTAGATATTTCATGGTGTCTTTTTAGGACTCTTCGTGGTATGGCTCGGTCTAACTTGAGGGTTTGAATCCAAATTCAGCTTCAAAGCGTGAAAACACCTCGGCCTCCCCTAATTATTTCCTGAACTCTTTCTTAGTTTGTTTATGGACAAGGCTTTGAATTTCCTCCTCCATTAGCTTGGCCTTGCTCTTTTCCGCTTCTCTCTTAGCCACCTTTCACAAGTAAACTTTGTTGCTTTCTTCAATTTGTGTGGCTATTGGAATAGAGATAGTTCCTAACCATTCGAGAGAAAATTCCTCTTCAGGTCGAATTCTTTGAAGACCTTCTTCAGTAATGTACAAATTAGACATTCTCCACTTTTGCCATTCTATGGCTGGTATTATCTTTGCAAGTAGATCTTTATCAGTGGAGATGGTGGTATTAGCATACATGGCCTCATAAACTGCTTCATTGGCCATTTGAAGAGTGAGTTGTGTATCAACTCTAACTTGCTGAATATTTGGATTATCTTCCATTGCTTCGCCGCCAGCCCTCTTAGCTCCTTTTGCTTCAACTACCTTTGCAATCCTAGCAATCACCTCGGTTATATTCTCGCTCACCACATATGCTACATGCGTAGGTTCTTGTGGGATGGGTTGTGTTTGAATAGTAGCCGAACCTTGTACTCCTTGGGATATTTGTTCAGCATCTCCTCGAACAGTTGTCTCAACGAACCTCTTTAATAGGTGATTTATGAACCTCTCGAGGTGTAACTATTCGGACAGTTTGTTCCCCCTCAACAGGTGACCTTTCGACCACCTTCTTCATAGACTGCTCGATCGCCTTACCCTTCAACTTGGTGAGGGTTGCACCCTTACCCTTCGATGCATAGGGCTTAGTCCTGAGTAAGTAAGCATTTTTATGTGCTTCCACCCCATCTCTCAGCTTGACACCCTTCGATCTTAACAGTTCTATTACTAGGAAACCGAAACCCACATTCTGCGTTAACCATTTAATCTTCCTATCTACTGCCTTCTCGATGTATTGACATAAGAAATTGAAGATCACTAATTGCCAATTGTGGTACCCCGGATTTAAATCATGCCTTCAACCCTGGTAATTTTTTCTTTCGTGGGGTTAATTTAATTAATTGGGCCCGATTCTTTTAAATAAATATATATTTCCTAATCTAGCATATTTAATTTCTAAGAGAGTCCAATTCACTAATTTAATTTTGTAAGGGATATTAATTGGAGTCTTTCATCCCTTATAATAAATTGTAAATTTGATTGGCCCAATTCTTTAAAGATTCTAGCCTTATGTTATTTAATTAATTCTTGGATGAGGCTTAGCCCATTCCTATTATAAGAGCCCACATTTCATTTAATTACCCTAATACTACATACATTATGTATGTATAGATTTTGTGGGATTCATATAAAATCCTTCTATTAATTAATTGTTCTAGTCTTCTCCATTCTCCTACATGCTATTCACGTCATTTTCACTCCCAAAAGCCCTACACAAAATCATCTCTTCTTCCTAGCAAGGATTCAAAGCAAGACTTCTCTTTCAGGGATTCCTTAGCTAGGGTAAGTGTTAGATCATTATTAGATTGAATTTTATTCTACATTTCCTTAGTCTTTATAGGTTTATTATGATTTCTTTGGCGTGTTCTTGGGTCAAGATGATCATGATGATGATGGAGGCTTGATTGGGTGAGTTAGGAGATTGTGTTTGGAGAAACTAGCATAGAGGTAACCCTCCATGTCTCACTAAATATACTTTCACTCTCATATATATGTGATTTGATGTTTTGTGGAATCCTGTGGATTATTTCTTTGGTATAGTTTGTGATTTGTTGCATTATTGAGCTTATCTTGTAGATCTTTGGATTGTGTTAGCTATTCTTGAATCTTGGTATGATTTGTCATTGTTTTGATGGATTCCATGTATTATTTGGCTTCTGAAATGTGTAATCTGATCATATTCTAGGTACTGGAATGAGCTATCGTGTATTCTATTCTAAGTCTGCATTCTGTTCGTTGGTATTGCTCTTGCTGTGCATTTCAACGGTATAATGTGTCCCGTTGAGGTACTCCGTAAGTGTATGGCGGTAGGGTGTGGCGGAAGGGTGCGTTCCGTGGGAACGTTCCGCCCCTTCTTGCAGAAGGAATCAGCAGTGCGGGTTGTTCCGCTAGGTCGCTTTCCTTATCTGTTCCAATGGTTGTTTTGTGGTCTAGTGACTCGATTGTTTCACCTTTGATTTCTGGAGTATATTCTGAATATGTTGTTGAGTATACTACCCTGATTATTGAGTATTGGTGCATGGTTGTTGATCATTTATCTTGGATTATTGATTGAGTATTGTTGGTCTGATTCTTGGGTTAATGTTCTAAGCATGATGTCCTGATCATTCATGTTCTGAATCTGAGTACTGCGTGCATGAGTATTTTCCTTTGGAAATGATCCTGAGTGGTTTGGAGGCCTTGGTTTGGAACTTATTCTATGATGCTTGGATTGTGTCACTCTAAGAGAGTGATGTGAGGTTGTTGATTGGTTAGTTTCACTTGTGTTGTTTCAGTTGAGCTGGTGCTTTGTTTCAATGTCTTATTATGGAACTAAGGTATTATGGATTCACTTCTGGATATTGAATTCGTTGAGGTGTCCTAGGTTTATGGTTCATTCAGCTTGATTCATTGTTGAGTCTTCTGGTTTTTAAACAAAGGATGGTTTCATTGGCATATATTCTATATGCGTGTGTAAAATCTATTTACAAAGCTATGCTATATTATTGTATTTCTCACGAGTGTGAGTGGAGGATTACTTAGCATTTCTTCTCTAATATTTCTAACTATTTTCCAAGTATGGAGTAAATCTGCACGTGAGAGCACTAGCTGTAGTTCTACTTCCTCTATTATGTTTAGCTTAGTGATTATTCGATGATGGTTAGACATTCGGGCATGCGTGCCTTAGACAATATGCTTGTATTGACTTGTTTTAGATTCTGTTGATCTTGAGGATTTTTGGAGACTTCTGTTTGAATTGCCTTAGCATCTAGGTTATGTTTGACCTGGATGTGGCGTAGCACCCTCTGTTAGTTTAGTTAACGCTTCTGCATTTATACCATCTAGCGTTGAGATTTGATAGTTTTTGCCTTAAGTTTATTGCTTCTCTCAGCCTGAAAGGTAGGGGTGTTACAGTTGGTATCAGCGCCTGTGTTGAGGTTTAAGTAGGGACCCTAGGGTTTGAAAATTTGAGACTCTAGGACCTGATCAGTAGAAGTTAAGGTAAACATGAGTTCTAGAATGTGTGAAAACTAGGACTCACGGTGAGGTTGCGCTCTATTTACTTACATTTGTTTGTGCTTGCCTTTATTGTGTTATCTGTTCTATCCTCGACCGTGCTCTCACTTCTAGGTTATGCGAATTGGGAAGGCCAACCCATAGCACAAGTATCCCTTCTGTAGCAGCAATGGTGCCGCCTAAAGATGAAAAGAGGTCCCCGAAATCCTGATTAGCGAGTAGCTGATGCAGAACCTCCACCAGTTGACACAAATCACCCAGTTTATTGGCAACGAGATGGTCAACAATAACTAGCGAGGGCAGCAACACATGGTTCGGAGGGTGGCAGGGCATCACTCACCCTTCTTTGCAGGTCAGGAGGATCCCGTAGTGCTCGAAGACTGGATCCGCGCCTTCGACAAGATCCTGGAGGTGGTGGAGTGTCCGCAAGGACGGCACGTCGAGATGACCAGTTTTTACCTGCATCAAGAGGCCAACCTCTAGTGGATCCACAAGGCCCGGCCATGAGGCAAGAGACCGAGTTTGGATGTGAGTTCTTTAAGGACAGGTGGGCGCTCATTTGTACCCCGCGCATGTGAAGGCGGCGATGCAGGAGGAGTTCTTGCACCTCAAGCAGGGGTCTCTGTCGGTGCAGGATTATCACAAGCGCTTTATGGAGTTAGCCCGCTTTGCCCCTGTGCTAGTTCTGACCAAGGTAAGTAAGGTCGAGATGTTTGTGGCTGGGCTCAACCTAGATACTCAGATGGCGCTGGTATTGTTCAAGTTTCGCACCTTGAGCGAGGCATATAGTAGCGCAATGGACCATTATCGGGTGTTGTCGATCCGGCGGGCAGTGCAAGATCGGGCCAATAGACCTGGTGAGGGTGGTGGCGCATCAGATTCCAAGAGGCATAGGTTGGTTGGTCCCGGTCCTATGAGGAACTTGCATAAAGGTAGTGCTAGTGGTGGAGGTACATCACGATCTGCGGTGGGGCAGGGGACTAGAAGTGATGGGGCTAAGGAGAGGCATTTTCATTGTAGGAGGTGCGGGAAGGATCACATTGGGAGAGATTGTAACGGGTTCTTGGTTAAGTGCTTCAGCTGTGGCCAGAGGGGTCATAGGGCCTTTGAGTGTGCATCCGGGAGTGGAGGACCGTCTAATCCTAGACCTGGTGGGACCGGTGGAGCACAAACTTCGACCCAGCCTCAGAAAGAAGCTGAAGGCAAGGATGGGAGTACACTGAGGGGTAGTTAGAGTGCCCAGGCTGGACTACAGCGTCGGGGGATTTTCATGATAGGTCGGACTCAAGATGATGCTAATGAGGTAGATGGAAGCAACTCTCGAACTCATTCTCTGTTTGCATTGGCATGTAGATACTTTACTTGGAGGTAGCTTTATATTTTAAATAGTCAGTTGAACCTTAGCGAACCAGTTTTCTGAGAAATGAGTTATTTTCCAAAAAATTTTTTTTTCCTATGTTTGGTTGCATTATCAAAAACTTTATTGATATGTTTGGTTCATTTTCTAGAAAATTAGCATAATTGTATAATTAAATATTTTATTTATTTTATTTATAATATAGCAATATTTATACTAATAATAAAATACTTTTAAATATAATCCTACAATATTAAATATAAATTCATAGAAACTTAGTCATACAACATCGGTTTTGAAAAACCGACATCGTATAATTTATTTATAACGTCTATTAGAACTGTTGGAAAATAGAGGCAACGTCAACTAATCTTGACACTCTTTAGGAAAAGGAGAACAACTAAAGCAAAAACTGAAGTTTGTGCCGTGTTATAATAGCGCTACCTTAATAGCGTTATTTGCCCAGTAACGATGTAATTAAGGATCCCGACACGCTTCCAACAAGTTACACAAACGAACTGCGCTAAGCTTACACCAACTATAGCGCATGCGAACCTCACTATGTGACTGTATTTCATCAAACAGTTCACTTATCTTTGTTCACGTCACTATTAATTGTGTCTATTAATATGCAACAAGGTTATCAGTATTCAACACATTGAAATGACAAGCACTAATAGGCATTTAAAACTTACACAAATCAACTAGTATTCAGTACTAATAATATCTCATTGTATGCGAGCTCTTAGAAACTAGAGCAAATAAGAGTAACTCAAAATAACTACTAATTAGAGAGATGCTATACTCATCTTGCTCGGTTAGATTGACCTCTATGAATTTTACCCTTGAGATGATAGCACTGGTATGCTCGGTGTCCATGCTTACACGAAACATCCTCCTTTGAGTTTCTTAACTTTTCCACTCCTTTCATTGTTGTTGTTTCTGTCACTTTGATTTCCAGCATCATTGGCACCATACTTTTTTGACAGCATTTTCCAAATAACTTTTGCCAAGTCTTGTTTGACATAGATGTCAAACAATTTGTCATTCATTTGTGATAGAAGGTATCCTCTGGTTGCCATATTGTCATATGTAAATTGCACCAAAGTTACACCCGGTTCTTGACCAGGAGTATAATCTGGTTCAGGACTGATTTCTCTTGGTTCTTAAAAGGGGAACCTTAGCGAAACAGGTTCGAGTGGATCACAGAACAGTACATAGACTAGTTTCAGTTGTTCGAAGAGTATCAGCATTCTTTGTGCCCACCGCCTGTAATTATTCCAATCAAGGGCGGTTATTTTGGATAAATCGGGTATGACAGAAGGAGCCATCGTACCAAAAGGTTGAGTATTGCCCAAATAACGCTTTTAACTACTGGAATATAGAGGCAACGTCAACTAATCCTGACACTCTTTAGGAAGAGGAGAACAACTAAAGCAGAAAATGAAGTCTGTGCCGTGTTACAATAACACTGCCTTAAAAGCGTTATTTGCCCAGTAACGATGTAGTTAAGGATCCCGGCACGCTTCCGATAGGTTAACAGACTAACTGCGCTAAGCTTACACCAACTATAGCGCTGGCGAACCTCACTTTGCTTAGACAATAGGACAGAGGAATTAAAAGGGAGAAAGAGAACTTTTGATTTGTGTGTTCTTTCTAAATGGGGAAGGTTGTTATTTATAGTAAATCATGTAGCAACCCACTTCTCACCAGCCACAAAACCAGCGCAAATATAGCACAAATGAAGGGAAAAAAGGACACGTATAAGGCTAAGCAATTGAGTCAAAAACTAATTCCTAATCCCTTTCTTCTTTTGAATGATTCCCAACTGCAGTTCCAGACGGATGAAATGGCCTCAACACAACTGCAGTATCAGTTCAACACAACTGTAGTTCTAGACGGATGAAACGACCTCTGTTCCGCACAACTGCAGTTCCCTTTCAACACAACTGTAGTATCAGTTCAACATAACTGTAGTATCATTTGAGATGAAGTGTTGTATCAGTTACAGAGATTTGCTGAAGCCGTTTCCCCCACTTATTAAAACGACGTCGTTTTGTGACCATGGTCCACAATGCATTGTGGATTGCGGTCCACCGTATAACGACTGTAGAAGATTCACTAAGCGTTGAACTTCAATCGTTACTGATCCAATACACAGAATTTGACTTCACAACATACAGAATTTATGTTCATAATGCACATAATTCATGTTAATAATACACATACACATGAACACAATATAATGAACATGAACTTTGTGCATTATAGACATAAATTATGTGTATTATGTTAAATGTTTATGTGTATGCAGCTATATAATTCTTTGCATTATGAACATGAGTTCTATACTTTATAAAGTCAAATTCTTTATACTGGACCAGAGATCCTGATCCACGATATAAATTGCGGTTAACTTGCATGTACGTGCGAACTAATTGAACTTCTTGGGTGGACCGGAAGTTAAGAGTCTTATTCTAACTTAGAGATCCAACAAGAGACTCCCAGAATATATGTAATGTCCTATAAATCCATTATTATTGCGTGGATCGTGATCCACACAACTGTGTAGATCATTGTCTAAAAGTACGTAAAATACATTATTTATACATTATTTTAATGCATAAAGTATATTATTCTAACTCATAAGACACATTATTTTATCTTAAAAGTTTCATTATTGTAATACATAAAGTACATTATACATTATTCTAACTCATAAAACACATTATTCAAATACATAAAGTACATTATTCCAACTCATAAAATATATTACCTTATCCCAGAAATTTCATTATTCTAACACATATAGAGTCCATTATTCTAACTCATAAAATACATTATCTTGCCCAAAATGGTATTATTCTAACACTCGCGCAGAGGAATAAAAAAATTTACATTAAAAGAACATCGTTTTGGACCGTGGTCCACACAATAATTTGCCTCTACAAATAGTGTACAAATTAGTCCTAGAGATAGAAATTGTTATACCATGGACCATGGTTCATCTTGCATTGTGGATTCTAGTCCAAAATGACATTCAGATTATGTACATCCAGTTTACATATTATATACAATTAGTCAATAAATTATGTGCTTGCTACAATTAAAATAAATTATGTACCTAGTTACTATAGCTAATATATTATTGCAGTTCATAAATTATGTGCATTTTATTTAGTTATAAGTACATAATCTGTTAACTAATACAGAATATATTAATTGAAAATATATAATTTGAATGTCATTATGCATGTCTATCTATCTCTTTTTTATCATACATAAAAGATTTTTTTTTAATAAAACAAGATGGCACCCATCGGGTTCGAGGTGATATTGGCTCTCAGTGCTTCATTTGGTTGAGCTGAAAATAGATATGAACAGATAATATATTGTAACAGAGTCAATATTACTCAAAAAAAATAAAACGAGATGGCGTTAACCTTTCCCCTTTTATAACCTATTCTTAAAAAATAAAAATAAAAACCTGGATGGCAATGGTTGTTTGAAGTATATGTATCGTCAGGCCTAAATAAGTTTCATTGTGTCAACTAAAAATGCAAAATATAAGCGAATATATTCTGTGAATTAGAGGAAGGGAAATTAAATGTTATAGACGAACTTGTGCAGTTGAGTCTTGAGTGCATAGTAGAGTTCATCTGGAAGGAAGGGAGATCACATTGTGGCCATACAGCTATTAAAGTGGTAAACATGTGTAAATTTATTATATTAAGGGGATGCATTCAATCAGACTTATGATAGGATTTTAAATGACTTTTGTACCATTTCTATAGAGTTTTTTTAGAATCTTTTAAATTTTCATCAATTTTATAAAAATTCGTAGGACAAACATTTATACACTTTTAAAATTTTGTCATATTAAAAAGTGTACAAAAGTCATTAAAACTCTAAAATGATCGAATGCATTCTTACAAACATTTCATAACTTCGATTAATACACTATTTATAATTTTTTTGACAAAAATATATTTATATAAATCATAAATAAATTAATGGATTTGCAATAAAATTAAAAAATAATTATTGATTGTCACAAAAATAGAGTATATTATTTACATAAAGAAAATATAATCAATTTTCACTAAATATAACCAATAAAAAAATAAAAATATTTTTTAAACTAATGAAACAACTAAAGTTGAGTAATAAAATTGTCAAAATGTCTAGAATGAAGAAAATAATCAAAGTACGAATTAAAATATTCATCTTGTTAGTACAAGTATCTTGTTGGAAAATTGCACTAAAAATGACATTTTAAGTGGCCATTTTGTGGTATAAATATATGTGGGGTCCACTTCCGATTTGGGTCGGGTCACAGTGGATTCGGGTTCTTCGTAGTTAGACGAAGAGATCGATATATTATACATCAAAATGGATAATGGATGAATGAGAAATTGATTCTCAAAGTAGACCCATCCATTTGAGATGGAATTTGGGTGGGAAATAAGCTTATGTAGCTTTTTGTCCCACATTGGTTGGGAATGAACATTTGCCCCACTATATATACAAGAGTCTTTTTATGACTAAGTAACTTTTATAGCATAGATGCTCTCTCTCGCGCACAAACGGAGTGCAAATCAAATCCCAAACTAAGCCTGAACAGGCTTGACTCGTGTACGCGGGCACGAATGTCGTCTGAAAAATTTGTTGACCTTGGCCTTGCGGGCTACTTTTCCATCTCAAAACCGTACATGATGTTACTTGCACTTATAGGTGCAGAAGTGCAAGCTAAGGCATTCCTCAATAGTGTGGATTTTGAGGAGTTTTAGTAAGTGTGATTAGGAAAGAGAAAATAGAATTGGAAGAAAAAAAAATTTAAAAATATAGCAAAATAAAAAACAGAATAAATTTTTTTTTAAAAAAAAATGTTAATATGCACCCAGGCAAGCGCGTGCAGTGCACGCGCCAGCCTGGGTGCTTCTCTTAATTATTGTGGGGCCTAGCTGGGGCCCAACAAACTGCAAAGAACTCCTTTCTTGCAGGAGAAAGAAACCAACAAAGTCCTCCCATCCCATTTGTTAAAAAATTATCCCTAAAACTTTTATTGTTTAAAAATCCCACTAAAAGCCACAAATGGGAATGGCCTAAGTGCACCTAATGTTATAACTAGTTGGATCTAACGTTATAAGTGGGTGTGCATGAATGTTAACAAGGTAAATTACTTGCACTTGTAAGTGAAAAATAGGTGCACTTTTAAGTGAAACTAGGTCCACTTATAACACAATTACTTGCACCAAAGTTCAAGTGATTTACGAAAATACCACAGCGTCGTTTTTTTTTTTTAAATTACATCTGATCTGTTGATCTAGACATGTGGACGGCTGCGAAGCATTCTCAGTTCTCTCCTGGGCGATAGTTCGCACCTGAGCGCACCCATGCAATACATTTTACTTGCACTTGTGCAAGTAATTTACTTTGTTGACAATCATTCATCTGGGTGCAACCTAGGTGCACCTAGTTATAACACTAGGCGCACTAAGTATTGATGCTCAGTGTACAATTTATTTGCACTTGTACTACATTTTACTTGCACGTGTGCACCTATTGTCACTTACAAGTGCAAGTAATTTACCTTGTTAACATTTATGCACCTAGGTGCATCTAGTTATAATATTACGTGCACCTAGCTAGTTATAACGTTAGGTGCAACTACATGCTGGACACGTGGAGCGCTGCGATTCGTCCACAGTTCTCTCCTAAGCTGCCCGTACGCACTTGAACGCCATTACATATATATATATATATATATATATATATATATATATATGTATGTATATATAATCTATCTATATTCACAAAATGAAAAAGAAAAAAAAGGTCTGCGGCCCGGCTCGCGGGGCCCGCCAACCGCATGGGGCAGGCTAGGGTTGTATGAACCCTATCCCGCAGGCCGGCCCGCAAGAAATCAGGCCCGCGTTTGTTGCGGGCCTAATGGGGCGAGCCGGCCCGCTTTGACATTACTACGCACAAATGTCATACTTATATGCTCAAATGTAATACTAATAAGGAATAAAATTTTTGTTACTTATAATGATATATGTAATACTTTTAAGGGAATATGTAATACTTTTACATTTTGATTTAAAAATATTACATTTTTTTCTTATAAGTAATATTATAAGTAAGGTGAACATTACTTTTTTTTTTCTTTTCTTTTTTTTTTTTTGAGAAATAAGGTCAACATTACTTATTAAGGAAAATGTAATACTTTTGATGGAAAATATAATACTTTTACATCAAAATTCAAAATTATTATTATTATACATTTTTCATTATAAATGACAAAAATTTTATTCCTTATTAGTATTACATTTGAGCATATAAGGATGATATTTGCACATATAAGTATGACTAGTATTTTGTACGAGCGATGCGCGAAAATTTATGCCCAATATTAAAAAATTAATAAATACAAATAATTAAAATATATCATTCGAATTATATATACACAAATAATATATGTATTTTATACACACATACATGATTTACCATTCATAGAATTTAATTAAAATATAATCAACCATTAAATTAATTATCTAATGATTTTAATAAAATGATAATTAAAGAATATGAAAAAGATATGATAGATATAAGGGTATGGTAATAATGGTGGATTTAAAAAGTAACGATGTTATAACGGTGTAAGGGTAATTTTGTATAACAAGAATATAGTAGGGACAATTTTGTCTAATAACATTGAATTGTACAACATTTAAAGTAAAATGTATACATTTATTAGCATAAAAAAAAAAAAAAGAGGGAACTAAATAGAGGATATAATCTTAATTGAGACTTATTATGTTTTTAGATATTTGCATGTTAATTCAACCCGATCCAACCCGTCTCACAAGTAATAATTCGTGAGACAGTCTCATACAAGTGCGAGTCATTTTACAAGGTCAGATTGATAGATATTTGGTGAAAAGGCTAACAAACTGTTCTGGCAATTAGCATGCATGCACCTTCCAAATACGAGAATTAGGTGGAATACTGACATGCATTTTTCATATGTCGTTGATTTTTGGCAACACCGACAATTAGTAGAAATAATAATAAAGCTACGATTACGAAATTCACTTTCAATGATATTTAATTTCACTTTCGGTTTCTATTGCCTTTAATGTATTGTCATCAATACTCTGCACTCAGCTTCTAAGTATACAGCTTTTGATTTTTTTTTTCTTTTTTATTTTTAAACCAACTCAACATAACTTTATTAAATCAAATGTTCAATACACCGAGGTAAAGAAGTAAACCAACTAAAATGACCAGATTGAGAACGAACCGTCCTAGCAAGAACCGCATGAAGAAGCTTATTCACTAATCGAGAAATAAACTGAATAGACACTACTTCAAAGTGTCCATGTGAACCCAATAGGGTAGCTCAAGTGGCAAATGAGCTCTCTTTGTGGGGAAGAATTCCGGGAGAACTTGGGTTCAATTCCCACAAGTGACGATTCTCCCTGAGCCAGCTCCTGTGCCTTTTGGAGTGACCCCGTGACTCTACTAAAAAAACTGTATCTTATTAATATAAATTCATTACATTTTCATTTTTCAAAGTCTCCTTTATAGTTGTTGGTTATTGTAGTGTTCATATTTTATTTAATTTTTATTCAAATTTACATTTTTAATAATATCAGAACCCGCATAGAGTCCGACAACATTTTACATTCCCTATCGGCTCAAGACACACACAGGATCATGTGAAACAATTGTCTTAGGTGAAAAATCTGTTGAAACACCATTATTAATCAAACTGCAGACCATCTGACAATCCGAATGAATAATAGCCTTAGTGAAATCTGCCATAGCTTCCGCCAAATGAGCATCATTCAAACAACGAATATGTCCATTTTTCACCGCCACAAACTCTCCATTTCTTCGTCTAATCAAAATATTATAGAAACCCTGGCCAATCAACATCATTAAAACCAGCGCATCAACATAAACCAACACCACACTTTCATCGGATAAAACAGAATGCACAGCTGGACTATGAACGGGCCGGAGCCGTATGATTATTACCATGCAAACCATCAACCCATTCATGAAACAGACGCATAGCCGCATAACCAGTCCTCCCCGGCAGCCATACTCTATGTTCACAATTTTAGAACTCTACATTCACAATTACATAACTCAATATTCACAATTACAAAACTCTATATATATATTCACAATTTCATAGCTTTATATTCAACTGTATAACACAATTTCTGAATCTATATAACAAAGTTGTGAATATAGAGTTCAAAAACTCTATATATTCACAATTTCATAACTTTATATTCAACTGTATAACACAATTTCTGAATCTATATAACAAAGTTTTGAACTCTATATATTCACAATTTCATAACTTTATATTCAACTGTATAACACAATTTCTGAATCTATATAACAAAGTTGTGAATATAGAGTTCAAAAATTGTGAATATTGAATTTTTTTATATTGAGATCTAAAATTGTAAACATAAATTTTTAAAATTGTGAACATAAAATTTCTAAAATTTTGAAAGTAAGGTGTATCCGGATCCATAGCATAATTTGCCGCTATTCACACCCGTCAAAAAACATGTATACAAATGATTTAGTGGGCTTCTAAGTATTGAATAGCTCCATTTAACTAATAATAATGATGAATTGGGTTAATTGAATTGAGTTAATTCAAAATCTAATATTCCATACATTATACTTTAAATTTTACATAACACATAGGACATATAACATGTTCCACATCACATGCTATTACAAGACAAAAAGGATATTAAAAATACAAAATAAAAAATGCAAAATCAAAATCAAAATAAGAATAAAACCTCCCATAGAAGGTATAGTATGTATGAGTGGGTTACAGCCTGAGGCTGGGACCTTGAGGTACAACCGTAAGACATTGGGCAAGTTCGATGATGTTGCCAACACCATATTATTAAAATTCATTTTGCATGGGATCCACGAGCTTTGCTGGCTAGGGAATCAATGGTGGGGTTCTTTCTTTTGATTCAGCTGCAGATTTTATTGCCCATTCTACACCTTACCCTTCTATTTCTATGCCAAATTTCCTTATGTATATGGAGACAAAGCTATATACGTCATCCGGGTGGCGACACTGTGCTGGAGGCCGGGTTTATATATATCACTTTTAATTAAGTACTCCCTGTTCCATTTTATCTGTCCTATTTAGTATTCATTGGTCAAATCAACTCTCTATTTATTGCTTATTTTCTTTGGTAATTTTAAATTATTTTAATTTTAATTTTTAGTGTTTAATAGTACTTTTAATGTAGTTTCTAAATATATAATATATTAATGTTAAACTTAATATTATGAAAAATTAGATTAAAAATAACTTCAGTCAAGCCTCGTTAAACGAATCAGACAACCAAAATGGGACGGAGGTAGTATTTATATATTGACGTTTAATTTGTTCTTCAAAAAGTTTTGACATGTCTTTTTTACTCAATATTGCAATGAAAAGTCTTTGCGTTTGTATTAGGATTGTAAGGACATTGTCTCCACAGTACCCCCATTACAAACATAAAATGGTGTTAAAAATTTTGCATATCAACTGATGTTTAACTTATTTGACTAATTTTAGGTATTTGACCAAGTCAAACCGTTAAATTAAGTGTTTAGTAAATGCTTTTTTGCATTAATTTAGTGATATTAATAAGCTGAAAGTGAAAAAAAAAAAATAAGAAAACTACTTTCAGTATCTTATTAATATAAATTGATTACATTTTCATTTTTCAAAGTCTTATTTACTCTTTATAGTTGTTGGTTATTGTAGTGTTCATATTTATTTAATTTTTATTCAAAATTACATTTTTAATAATATCGAAATCATAACCCGCATAGAGTCCGACAACATTTTACATTCCCTATCGGCTCAAGAAACACACACACACAGGATCATGTGAAACAATTGCCTTAGGTGAGAAATATGATGAAATTATATCCGTAGATTGAGTCCAGATCAAGGGTCCAAATTGGAGATTAACAAAAAAAAAAAGCAGTGGCATTATTGTAATTTTGTATAAGTTAAATTTTTTTTGCCATTCAATGCACATTTTTCCTTCTTCCAGTGCACATTTTCATGCCATACAGTGCACATTGTTATGTCATACAGTGCACATTGTTCCTTCTTCCATTGCATACATTGTTATGCCATACAGTGCACATTTTTCCTTATTCTAGTGCACATTTTTATGACATACAGTCCACATTGTTCCTTCTTCCAGTGCACAGTCTTCCTTCTATCATAGCGCATTGTTGTGTCATACGGTGCACATTGTACTTTCTTTCAATACACATTGGATGGTGTGCCTTCGAGAGCCTTTTTTTTTAAAAAAAAAAAAATTGTAAATGACGAATTTTTTTTTAAAGATCAATTAATCTTGATGACTAATTACTAATTTGAGTTGAAAATTGTTTGTTTGTTTATTATTTATAGTTGTTTATGATTGTGTTGAAGATCATATATTAAATTTAATTTTTCAATAATTGTTTCACATTTTTGTGCCCCCAGTACAGTGTGCATTTTTTGCCTTCTAGTGCACATTTTCCATTCTTCCAGTGCATATTTTTATGCCTTACAGTGCACATTATTGAAGTTCGTAGGTGGCGAATTTTTTGTTATCAAAGGGCTGATATTCTATCTCACTTCTTACTTGCGACTTTTATCTCACCCGAACTCCTTCATATATATATATATATATATATATATATATATATATATATATATATGTATGTATTTGTGTTAATCGTTATGTGAATTATTATTAGTTATTTATGTTTATTCTATTTTTTATTTGAATTTATATTTTTAATATTCAATTATGATAAACTAAAGAGTATTTCTATATAATTATAACGTGTAATAAACTAAAAAATAATAGTTAAAAATTTATACTATATATAAAGAATATCTCTGATGGAGCAGTTGACGGAAACGTTGTCGGAGGAAAGCTCATCGGCGGCGACCGCTCGGTCACCAGAAGATGAGGATCTACTGAAAAGAAGCACCAAGAAAACGAAAAGAAACCGAGCCCAGGCGGAGCAGGCAAGGTCAGGGTCATTTGACGACGGGGTTCAAGGAGTTCCAGCGTCGGCCGGCTTTATGTCGTCGGATTCCGCGCAGTGGCGAACACCGGTCGAAACACCGAGCAGCGCATGGGGAAGGAAAGAAAACGTCACAAGAGTGGACGATGTGGAGGTTTCAGACGAAGAATCAATGGAACAAGGGGATTCGGACCCTAATTGCCCGGTAATTAAGGTCACTAAAGAGGAGAAGGAACGATTAAGGCTCCCGTGGAGAAGAACGCTAATACTCAAGGTTTTGGGTCGGAAAGTAGGGTACGCATACCTATTGCAGAGACTCCAGAAGCTCTGGAAACCGGAAGCCAATTTCGACCTAATCGCGATAGACCAAGATTTCTTCTTGGCAAGATTCGACGCCCTGAGCGACTACGAATTCGCCAAATATGAAGGGTCGTGGATCATCCTTGGGCATTATCTGACGGTCCAAGAATGGCGACCCAACTTCTACCTGCACACTAACAAATTGGATAAACTTCTGGTATGGGTAAGATTTCCCGCTCTCCCAATTGAATACTTTGAAGAGGAATTCTTGAGGAAAATTGGTCAGAACATAAGCCGGCCGGTGAAAATGGACACCACAACCAGTCTGGTATCGATTAGAAAGTTTGCAAGGGTATGTGTCGAACTTGATCTTTCTAGGCCGCTACTGTCCAAGTTCATGATTGAGGGTGAAATAGTACCTATTGAATACGAAGGCATCCAGATGGTCTGCTTCAAATGCAGCATGTATCGCCACAAACAGGGTCATTGTGGGACTCAAGACCAGAACGAGGAAGGCAACGCCGCAGAGGAGCATACGGAACAAGCGCAGAAAGACATACCCCAGACAGAAAGCAGGGGACGGGCAGCACATCAAGCCAGAAAACCAGTAAGAGATTTTAGTAAGAATTTCGGAGAGTGGATGTTAGTTGCAAGGAAAGAAAAGAAGGGTTATCGCAGGGGTGGAGCTCAGGCTCCGGCCACGAATAATAGAAATCACGCTCAATTACACACAGCGGTAGCAGGAGACCCTCAGTTACAGTCTCGCTATGCTGCATTAGAAGGTTTGGAGGAGAACTTCAATGGACTACAACCAGAGGAGAGGACCACCACACCAATGGTCCAGAATGTCCCACCATCACTACCGAATATCCGTACCAACCAAACACATAACCTGCCAAGAAGGCAGACTGAGAACCCCCATCAAACCGGGGTTCAGACGACTACAAAGGGAAGAGGTGCCAAAGGGGACCAATCGTACGCCAGGAACAGAGGGACTGCCAGGGGCAGAGGCGGAAGAGGGGCACCACCCAGAAGGGCCGTAGCAAAATCTGAGCACATTGTGGTAAGAGGTTCTAATCGCGGGGGACGAATCTCTAGCTCTGTGGTTCACCATTTGAATGACAGACCTGAGTCGTCCCGCCGTATGGATATGGATTATGAACTCCTTGGTGACCCCCTGATATCCCCACGATATTTGAAAACACACCACAGGTGCCTGTCGATGAAACGGTCGATGAGGATGGTCAATTCGACCCTGGGGTTGCGGCGATGGAGGGTCTTCAGTGCTCCTGAGCACTTCTGTCTTTGCTTATTTTGTTTTTAATGATATGTCTATCATGGAACTGTCAGGGTGCCGCCTCCAATGAATTCCGGCGCACCCTAATGCAATTTTGTCGGGACCATGTGCCCGATGTGATTTGTTCGATTGAGCCGAAAGTATCGAGCTCACAAGCTAACTCTATTTGTAATAAGTTGGGTTTTTATGAATGGGTTCGGGTTAAGGCTGTGGGATTTTGTTTTTAATGATATGTCTATCATGGAACTGTCAGGGTGCCGCCTCCAATGAATTCCGGCGCACCCTAATGCAATTTTGTCGGGACCATGTGCCCGATGTGATTTGTTCGATTGAGCCGAAAGTATCGAGCTCACAAGCTAACTCTATTTGTAATAAGTTGGGTTTTTATGAATGGGTTCGGGTTAAGGCTGTGGGATTTTGTTTTTAATGATATGTCTATCATGGAACTGTCAGGGTGCCGCCTCCAATGAATTCCGGCGCACCCTAATGCAATTTTGTCGGGACCATGTGCAATTCCGGCGCACCCTAATGCAATTTTGTCGGGACCATGTGCCCGATGTGATTTGTTCGATTGAGCCGAAAGTATCGAGCTCACAAGCTAACTCTATTTGTAATAAGTTGGGTTTTTATGAATGGGTTCGGGTTAAGGCTGTGGGATTTTGTTTTTAATGATATGTCTATCATGGAACTGTCAGGGTGCCGCCTCCAATGAATTCCGGCGCACCCTAATGCAATTTTGTCGGGACCATGTGCCCGATGTGATTTGTTCGATTGAGCCGAAAGTATCGAGCTCACAAGCTAACTCTATTTGTAATAAGTTGGGTTTTTATGAATGGGTTCGGGTTGAGGCTGTGGGATTTTCCGTGGGAATTTGGATCCTGTGGAAGTCCTCAGTAAAGATAGAAGTTATAAATACTCACCCTCAATTCGTTAATTTGCAGGTTCAAGAAGGTCTGCTACCAAAATGGATGCTAATAGTGGTGTATAGCAGTCCGAATCAATCGCTTCGAAGGAGATTATTCGCCGACTTATCTGCTGCGAACTTTAGATCACAACAGTGTTGGTTAATCTGTGGGGACTTCAATGCGGTCACAAGTAGGGAAGAAGTGAGTAATCTAGTGTGTTTTAATGCCGCCAGAAGTGCTGACTTTGTAGAATGGATCTTTAAAGAAGGGCTAGTGGATCTAGGATACGAGGGCTCAAAGTTTACTTGGATGCCGGGAGAGAACACAGCACAGTTCAAAGCAGCGAGATTGGACAGAGCACTAGGCAATGAGGATTGGAAACTGAGATTTCCAAATACGAAGATAGAGCATCTCCCGATCATTAATTCAGATCATGTGCCACTACTTATAACAAATAACCCCAATGTGACCATTAACAGGGTAAGAAAATTCAGATTCAACTTTATATGGACAACACACAAAGATTTTTTGAGGTGTGTCCAACAAACCTGGAAGCCGGAGAAGAGCATAGAAGAAAATAAATCAGAAATGACTGTGGCATTAGTGGCCTGGAATAAAAATGTTTTTGGAAACGTTTTTCACAGGAAGAAGCAATTACTGGCCAGAATAAACGGAGTGCAAAAGAGTTTTGCTCAACATGTAAGCCAGAATCTGCTAAGGTTGGACAGGAAACTGAGAAGTGAACTGGAAGCTACGCTACAACAAGAGGAACTATTATGGTTCTAAAGATCAAGGGAGGAGTGGATCAGGTCTGGGGACAGAAATACCAGATACTTTCATCTAGCAACTGCGGTGAAGGGTAGTAGAGCAAAAGTTAAGGTCATGGTAATAGAAGAGAGACACCAGATCACCAACGAGCCCCAAGTTAGGAACCACATTCTAAATCACATTGTGACCTTTTTCGCGGAGAACCAGGAGGTAAATCACTAGCCCACACTACATGGGAGATATCCTATACTAGAAGCGGACGAGTGGCAGAAAGTGAATCGGCCATTTGAACCTATGGAAATTAAACAAGCCCTGTTCGACATGGATCCCTATAAGGCTCCCGGCCCCGACGGTTTCACAGTAGGGTTTTATCACAAAGCTTGGGACAGTGTTGGCGAAAGCATAATCAAATTTGCATTGGATTTCTTCGCAGAAGGGAAGCTACCTCTAGGCTGCAACGACACGGTTATAACACTGATACCTAAAGTACCTTGTCCCGAGACTGTTAAGCAGCTAAGACCGATAGGCTTATGCAACATTTCCTATAAGATAGTCACAAAGGTCATGGCTACCAGACTGAAAGAAGTGTCCATGAAATTAGTTGGACCGAATCAGACTAGTTTCGTGCCCGGAAGACAGATATCGGATAACATAATTGTATTTCAAGAGGTACTAAACTCGATGAGGACAAGAAAAGCGAAAGTTGGGTGGATGATTATGAAGGTGGACTTAGAGAAGGCGTATGACAAATTAAATTGGAATTTCATAAGGGACTCTCGAACTGACATAGGCCTGAATGCAACTTGGATAAGAAATATAATGGAGTGCTTAACCTCATCAAGACTGGCAGTTAATTGGGAGGGGCACACATCTGAATGGTTCCACCCGAAGAAGGGAATTAGATAGGGAGACCCTATTTCACCCTTAATTTTTGTTCTTTGCATAGAAAGACTAAGCCATTTGATAAATAATTCTGTACAAGTAGGCAGATGGAAGGGAATTAGACTAAGCAGAACTGGTCCTAATTTGTCTCACTTATTTTTTGCAGATGATATAGTATTGTTTGGAGAAGCCACAGAAGAGCAGGCACAAGAAATGATCAACTGTTTAAGAATCTTTTGTAGCCAGTCGGGGCAAACGATCAATGTGCAAAAATCATCACTATTTTTCTCCAAAAACACACTAGATGAGCTCCAACAGAGTATAAGGAACATAACGGAAATACCTAGAGTCGAAGATATGGGCAAATACCAAGGGGTTCCATCGATCCATGGACGCCTCAAGAAGGACTCTTATTTAGGACTCATAGAAAGGATGCAGCAAAGGCTCGCGGGTTGGAAGTCGAGAACTCCTTCAATGGTAGACAGACTAACACTAGCCCAGTCAGTGCTCTCATCCATTCCTTACTACACGATGCAATCTACGCTGTTGCCCAAGGGAGTTATCGAAAAGATAGAGAGTCTGATCCGAAACTTCTTATGGGGCAGCTCGCCGAACCAAAGGAAGTGTCATTTGGTAAAGTGGGAAACAGTCTCGAAGAGCAAAGATGAAGGGGGTTTAGGAATACGCAGATTAGAATCGATGAATGAAGCGTTCCTAGCTAAGCTTGTTTGGCGTCTCCTTCACGAAGATGAAGGCCTGTGGATCAAGGTACTGAGATCAAAGTACAATATTGCGAAGACTGATTGTGCTACCTGGCGCCCGAAGCCAAACATGTCAAATATATGGAAAAGGGATATTGAAATCAGTTCTAATGTTGCAAAAAGGGTTAGTTAAACGAGTCAGAAACGATAAACAGACGCAGTTCTGGCTGGACAATTGGTTAGGTCTGACTCCACTCCTGAATGAGTCGATGAGGGACATTCCCATCACAGAGATGCACAAAACCGTTGACAAGTACTGGAGAGCTGGTTATGGATGGGACTAGAGCTTGCTACAACAGTTCCTTCCAACCAATACTCTATATGAACTGGCGGCGTTTGTAATTGACGAAGATGCAGAGTCAGAAGATCTAATGGGCTGGAGAGACGACGAGACAGGTACATTTTCAGTTTGGTCAGCATATAATCTGTCAAATGTGGGGGCTGATGCTCTAGAGGCAGCCAAATGGAACGCTATATGGAAGCTAAAGACACCTAGTAGAATCAAGATATTCCTGTGGTTAGCTCGGCACGAGAGGCTAATGACAAACGAAACGGCATGGCAACCACAAATGAATGTTGGTTATGCAGAGGCCATGCAGAGGATATTGATCACGCTTTGCGCAAGTGCAGAGCAGCCGATGAAGTATGGAGAATGATACTTCCTAAACTACATGCGGAATCTAGGCTCCTATCATTTCATAACTAGATTGATAAAGGCCTGGCATCTAAGGGTAATGGCCATAATTCTCAAGAAAACAATTCACTGTTCGCAATCACCCTATGGTGGATATGGAAATGGAGAAACGAGGCGATATTCTCCAACGTGTTTCGAAACTTACAATCCAAAAGAAGCTGGATTAGCTTACAGAAGGAACAAATGGAAACTGCCTTTGCGAATGATAAAAGACACCAATGGTCAATATCGACGCCTAATTGGGAGAGCAAATGCTGGGAAAAGCCAAAAGAAGGGACAGTCAAGATCAACTTTGACGGTTCCTCAGTCTACCCACGCAAAACAACTGGATGTGGTGGGGTAATCAGGAATATGACAGGTGCATGGATGGGTGGATTTATAAGCAATATAGGCTATTGCCCTCCACTACAAGCAGAGGCATGGGGCCTACTGAAGAGCATCCAATTAGCTAAGTATTTGGGCTGTAAGAACATAATCCTTGAAGCTGATTCAACTCAACTGATAGATGCATTCAGAGAAAACTCAATAGAGAGGTCACCAATCCACAACATATTGAAAGCATGCAAACAGGGGCTCCACACAGTGGAGACGTGGACAGTGATAGCAGTACCTCGGGAGATTAATACTGTAGCTGACCAGTTGGCCAAATCCCTTAGATACTATCCCAAAGGATATCATCTACTGTCGTAACCACCGCTGGAAGTTGTCAACCTATTGGACCTGGATAGACTAGGATGCCCGATTTGGCGGTTCATGTACAATCGATGTTAATAAACGAATGTAAATGGGTTTCCCCCTCCCTCTTTAAATAAAATAAGAAAAAAATCCTCACTTTAAGCTTCCCGCCCAAAGCACTCTTACAATATTTAGGATGCGATTATTTCCTATTTTCCTATTCATTGTACAATTCTACATTACAATTCATATCATACTACAATCCTATCGTAATAAGACTACTATATATAAAAACAAAATCCTCACTTTAAACTTCCATCCCAAAACAGTCCTACAATATTTACGACGCAATTATTTCCTATTTTCCTATTCGTTGTACAATTCTACATTACAATTCCTATTGTATCACAATTCTACATTACAATTCCTATCATACTACAATTCTATCGTAATAAGATACAACCTTATATAAATCCCTAATCTATATTGTGAACTTTAAAAGAGAAACGCATAATGCAGTGCAATTATTCCAGACCTCTCCACTTTCAAATCTGCAAAATCTGTTGCTGCGGTCAAGATATTGTTTTATTTAATATTTCTCAATTGTTTATTGTTTTATTTAATAGGAATAAAATCATGGTCATGTTTGGTCATATTGCTTTATTTTGTATTTATTGTTATGCATTTTTTATGTTGTTAGTATGCTGCATTTTTTTTGAGTTTTTTCAACTTTTTGCTTGGTTTTAAATTTCATGATCTTCCTTAGGGAAATTGCATCCATTTACAAACACATGTTCAAATTCAAAGATTTTGGATCGTTAAAGGCTCCGGAGGAGTGGATAGCAATAAGCTAATGGTAAATTTTTCTTAAAATTTTGTTCTGGATGTGTTCTATATTGCACAAACTAATATTATTAATTAATTGGTAAAAAAATTAATAAAGTTTAATTGGTAACAAAATTTTATTTACCAAATTATGAGAATAATTAAACCATTATAATTGTGAGAATAATGAAAACAAATTCAGCCTAATTTTATAAGAAAAATAATTTATTAATTATTATTTACACCAATAATAATAATTCAAATACTTATCTATACTACTATTAATAAATATAAAATAATCCTTTGTGAAATTCCCGTCCAAACAATAGTAAAGGTAAATGGAAAAGAAAATTGATTTTACTAATTGATTGAAAATATAAAAAGATTCTAACGAAAAAAGAAATAGAAATTAGGCAAATTGGAAAGGAAAATGACATTACTAATTGCCTGAAAAGTATTTTTACAAAACTTTTAAAAAAGTTAATTACACTTTCCTTTTGAAAACTTTAAATTATTTAAACTTTAAAAAAATTAATTAAACATAGGTTGTTAGATTATTTATAATAATTACAATTAATTCATTCAAATATCGAGGAGGAAGAAAAAACTAAATGCGATACAGTGAACATGAATATACTTAAGTTATAAAAGTATAATTACACATATATTAGTGTAATTGACTATTAATAATTGCCTAATAATTATTATGATAATTAAACTAAACATTGATCGTTAAATTTATTTTTATAATAATTATAATTAAATTATTTCTAATTTTTCCCATATTTATTTTAGTAATAATATCTACTATACTAATAAGAGCCAAAGAGAGTTAGCCTAAAATGGGTAGAAAAAATGGCGGTCAAATTATTTAATCAAATGGATGGTTCAGATGAATTATTTAATCAAATAGATGGTTAAGATAATTCAGATTAATATTATTAATAGAGATTACCTAATTTAACCTTATTTTTATGATTATCCGTTAAGTTTTCCGTTAAATATTCTCTTCTCCGTTAATATTCCGTTAACTTTTAACTTACCCATTAATTTCTATAAGAAAGGTCATAGGTTCGAACCTCATTTCAATCAAATTTGACATAATTAAGTTTCTCACTCTATTTTACTCTTATTAAATTAAAAAAATTAGTAGCTACAACAAAAAATGATACATATGTATTTCTTTAATTTAGAATTATGTGTCTACAATACCTTTATTTGAAAAATTATTCATTATCAAAAAATTAAATTAAATAAGAGAAATAATTTCATTAGTTATATTGTCTTTATTTTCTCTCATGCAAAGATTCTTTACATTCAAATTTATCAATTGATATTCATTACATTGTCCATTATCTTATTTTTACAATATCCTGTAATTAAATATCAAAGTTATAGTACAAAATAATGTTATATATTTATTTACCAAGTATTTTGTTAATACTATGAAATTTTTTTTAAAATAATTTGGTGCTAATTATATTAACTACTTGTGGATTGGTTGACAAAGAGAGTACTCAAATAACCCAACAAACTGAAGCGGAATCACTCTATTTTACTCTTATTGAATTAAATAAATTAGTAGTTACACCAAAAAATGATACATATGTGTGTCTTTAATACCATGAAAAAAATAAAAAAAGAATAGTTTGAAACCAATCATATTAACTACTTGAGGAATTTGTTGACAATGAAAGTACTCAAATAACTCATTACCCAGCAAATTGAAGCGAGAAACTACCTTTTAATGTTTTTGGAATACATAATATTTTAAAATTTCAAATTTTTATTAATTTATTTAATCTTTTTTCTTAAACTAGAGATTTCTTTATCCACAATAACTCATTCAACAATAATAGTTGAACCAAATGAACCCCAAGCAGAACACCTAAAGGAAAGTCAATAGCTCCTATATCATAATCTCATTGCATGACGTTGTCATCTATGCTACCTACAATAATTGAATTGCAAATAACACACTACCAACAAAAAGGAAGAGAACAAATAGTAAAGATGAAGACAATGACAATGTTACTCAAAAGAGAATTAAGAACACTTAGAAAAATTCAAACTAAAAGTAGTATTTATTTAGACTATCATTTTTAGACCAAATACTTAGACTATCGATTTTACAAGGTTGCAAACATTTATTTTAGTAAAAATTATAATGAATTTTCTATATTATCTTGGATTCATATACTTTGAGTTAGATATTTAAATAAAAAAATTCGGATTCATATACTTTGAGTTAGATATTTAAATAAAAAAATTCAACATTCAATTACCCATCTATAAACTTCTCCTATATAATCTTGTATTGATATATTTTCAAATATTTATTTAAATATAAACATTGGGCATTAACCCATTCGTGCAATGCGCGTATAAAACTAGTAATTACATAAGTCATATTAGCTATTGATCTTTTTAAGATAATTGTAGACAAACAAGTCATATATTATTCAATTAATTGGGCTAAAGTGTCATTTCGCACCATGAACTATATTGGATTATTCATGCAGCACCTTGAACTTTCATAAGATCTATTTCGATACACAAACCATTAATTTTTTTTCATCTAGCAATTTTTACAGGTTACCTACAAGTTATAGGTAATCTATGCTGGCTTGGACTTTTTTTTTTTTTTGATTTTTTTTTTGTTTTCTTCTAAACCTTTTCCAGCCCAACAACCGGTACCGGAACCGTAAAATAATATTAAAAAAATTCTTATATTTAGGCATTTAGCTACTGGCAGTAGCTAAATATATATATATATATATATATATATATATATATATATATATATATATATATATATATATATAAATTATATTTAGCTACTTGATTGCAGCATATTTTAACACAAACAAATACCCGGAGTATTCCGGGGTATCGATCCACAGGGAAGCGGGGCGCACCAAACACTAGTTACTAATGTATTCTTATGAAGCTAATCCAACGAAAATGGTGTTTGGACGATTGCAAAAACAATACTAAACGAGAATAAAGACAACGTAGTTGATGAAAACAAATAGGAGGAGAAAAGGGATTTCCGGGTTTAGGTGTCTAGTCTCCTAATGCCAAGCTAAGGTGAAATATCAAATTTGGGTTAGACAAGCGTTTAGATGCACTTAAAGAAGGGAATTACTCCCGTAACTCCTACAAGACAAGGGATAGAACAAGCATCATAAACAACAATACTAAACTGATTGCAGCATATTTTATAACAATTCAAATACCCGGAGTATTCCGGGGTATCGATCCACAGGGAAGCGGGGCGTACCGAACACTAGTTACTAACATATTCTTGTGAAGCTAATCCTAACGAAATTGGTGTTTGAACGATAGGATATATTGTAATAAACGAGAAATAAGAAAGCTTAAATGATGGAAACAAATAGAGGAAGAGATGGGATTTCCGGGTTTAAGTGTTTAATCTCCTAATGCCATACTAAGGTGAGATATGTAATTCGGGTTCTAACAAAAGAGGATGATTGCATTCACAAAGGGGAAGGAATTACTCCCATAATTCAAACCCACAATAAAGAATTAATCAAGAACAAGCAACCTAGATAAAATCCCTTAACAAGTTTGCCCTATCCCAAGATGCAAAAGTTAAGTGCAAAAGTGAGTGCTCTAGTCTATTCCCTAACTCCCATCAAGACACAACTATAGCAAGATACAAGTAATTTAGGCCTTTAATCACAAGCATCACAATAGAAATCACAATTGCATCATAAGTATAAAACCCAAATATAAACATATCATTAATCATGAAGAACAAGGCAAATAGGATTCATAAACACCTATCACCCAAAAATCCATAATAAGATTTAGCCACTCATGGCTAGTATAGAATTTAAAGCAAAAATATTAAAGAGTTTACAAAAGCTATCAAAGTAAAGGAAAAGGGGAAGAGATTCTCCCGAATGTAGTCTTCCTAGCCTCTTCTTGTTCCTCCAAAGCTCTTGTAGCTCCTTGATGGTGAATATCTTTTCCAAAAGTGGTGGATCCCTCCTTGCCTCCTTGGAGAGGAAGACACCCTTTACTCTCACTCCTCTTGCCTCCAAAAATACAGGTTAGCTTTAGGGTTTTGGGAAAATGAGCTTTATATAGTGGGAGCCAAAAACAGGGGCAAATGGGCAATTCCGCGCAGTAGATTTTTGTGCTGTCACAAGATTCTCGACGCGTCGAGAATGGGGCTCGACGCGTAGAGCCTCGGGTATTTTTTCAGAAATTGCTACGGCACATTCTCAACGCGTCGAACCCTGACCTTGGCTCAAAATTCTGGACATGTCTAATTTGATCCTGGACGCGTTGCGGCCTCAATGTAAGCATTCTTCATCCATTTTGACTCCCAAACATGCCTTTAAATGTTCCCTTGCTTTGCATTTGATCTAACATGGTTTCAAAACACTAACAAACACCATAAAACACTCAAATCAAGGATGAAACCATATCTAATTGAGAAAGCAAGGAAAATGCATAGAAGCTAGCAAACAAATGAGATTATATCAAACTCCCCCACACTAAAGTCTTTGCTTGTCCTCAAGCAAACAAATGGGTAAATTCAAGTCAAGCACACAAGTCGCGCATACCTCTCTCGCACAACCAAACATCCACAAACCAACTTGTCGCACGACAACATGCTTCAAGAATCATCTTAGATTGACACACAAGATCCATTCGCAGGCCAATATCCAAGCACCAAAATTATTTATAGTGAGAAATCTAGTGTGCACACATACTCAGTTAGGTTTATGCAAAACTTGGCATTAGAAATGGATTCCAAAGGCTTGCCTTTTGTACTCCTCCTAGTATAGACCTAAAGTTGTATGCAAAGATCAAATAGGTCTTTTATTAGCTTGTAATGGGGCTAAGGGTTTAGGCTAACAAAGAAGGGGTATCGAAAAATTAACAAAAGAAAGAGAATGTCACAAATATCTAACTTATAAAATCCTAGAAGAGATGAGAAAAATATGACCAAAGGAGCTAAACGTAACTTTAAGAATCAAAGCAACATTCTAATGAAGTGGGGGTCGAATACAAACTTTCCAAAGTTATTTACAAACTTCAAACTATTCGAGCTATTATTCTTCATTTCTTTTCTTTTCTTTTTTTTTTTGATATTTCTCCAGATACGCAACTACTTTTCAAAGAAGGAACTTTGGGATTTTGATTTCGATTTTGATTTTTGATTTTTTTTTTCTTTTTTTTTTTTAAATATAGAGGCAAACTTTATTCGAATGCTCGCAAACTACCCAAGTAGTAAATGACTATATACAAAGGATCTAGACCCCCACACTTAGACATTTCAAAGTACATGTTGCTTTCTAACTATAAGCTCCATAAAAATCTCTTCTAAGAATATCAAAGATAAATGCTAAATTCTCTCAAGGGTAGAAGGGAATATATTTGGCTAATGGCTAAGAGTTTGATAATGAGGGTTAAACAAGAAAAATTCACGAAGAGGGGTTAAGTGCTTAGCACTTATTAAACAAAGAAAATGCTCAAAGGGGACACAAAGGATAAAAACATAATGATATGGGTAGGTTTAAAGGCTAAGGGTGAACAAAAATGGCCTAAATCATTTCTAAGCATGCAAACAATTAGACTAGATTTTGGAGGAGTAATGAGGCAAGTTCCATAAAGCCAACTAAAGAGGCAATGCCGGAATTTCGCATAAACTTTCACTAGCTGTGACACCCCGAAATTTATTCACCATTTTTGTTACAAAATGTTTTTTAGCCAAAAATGTTTCTAACTATTCTTTTTTTTCAGAAAATTTCAACTCGGCTCAGTCCGAAAGATTTATTTGGTAAACATACTTCCCGAACTCCGTTTTACCTGAAATTTTTATTTTAGAACCCCAACCTATAGTACTTGATATCCTTAAAAAGTTTTGGTCATTTGGATATTTGAGTAAACACAGAAAATTACGTTTTTGCTCTTGGCAGTGTGCTGTCCAGAATTTTTCTCTCTGGGCTAGTTTTGGAAAGAAATTCAAAAACCATACTTCTACTCCTTAGATTTCTATGAAATTTTATATGTAGGTTCTAGACTTGCTTAACTACATATTTGAAGAAAATGGTATCAAAATACCTTACCAAATACTTCCAATAATATTTTTAATCCGGATCCAGTGTTCTGCCAATTTCTTTCTGCCAGCACATGTATTCTTCAATTTGATACCAATTATTTGACTGATATCATCTATGTTTTAATTTTATTTTGTCTCTTCTAGAACCTAGGCAGCCACCCTATTGTCCCTAAATTATATTCCATCGAACTTTTATATGATTTAATCCCAAACTGGCAAGGCAAACTTATCCTTCAAGATTTACCATGGAAATTGTGACAAGTGTCACAATTATTTACCATATGGTAATAATAAATTAATTAGGATGGATTGTGGAATAAGTCTTGCAAGGAAGATTATAGGATAAGTCTTGATAGAAACTTACTCTCCAAGCTCCAAATTGAGACTTGATCTCCAAGCATCATCTTCCTTATCTTACAAGATATAACATATAAACTTACTCTCCAAGCTTCTTCATCCCTATCTTACAAGTTGCTATAAATAGAGCTTTGATCTTCCATTTCCCATTCATTCCCATCTTGGCCGAAATATTGAGAGGAAAGAGAGAGAAAGATTTCATCTTCATATTTGTGTTCAAGGAGCTCCATAGCCATTTTCGTACACAAGTTCTTCCATACTAGGTAACATTTTGATTTTATTCGGTTAAGAAGAGTAGAATCCTTTCCTAGAACTTAGTTTTAAGCTAAGAATTCTTGAAAATATTGTTATTATGGTGGAAATTACTTAGGATCTTTGGTGGAAATTTGGAGGAAAGGATCACAATGATTCCTACGGTTTTAAAAGCTACTTGGAAGGTAAGAAATCCCTTAAGTTGGTTTTGTCACTTAAGATTTGATGATTGATAGTTGAAATAGGGATTTATGAGCCTTGTGTTGAAAAATATGGATATACTTATATATGTGTACTCATAATAATTATGGAGATGATAGGGTTGTAATGATCCTAAGAGATTATCATGGATATGAAGGTTATAGACATAAGCTATGATTAATTGGTGATTATGGATATGAAGGTTATAGACATAAGCTATGATTAATTGGTGATTATGGATATGAAGGTTATAGACATAAGCTATGATTAATTGGTGATTATGGATATGAAGGTTATAGACATAAGCTATGATTAATTGGTGATTATGGATATGAAGGTTATAGACATAAGCTATGATTAATTGGTGATTATGGATATGAAGGTTATAGACATAAGCTATGATTAATTGGTGATTATGGATATGAAGGTTATAGACATAAGCTATGATTAATTGGTGATTATGGATATGAAGGTTATAGACATAAGCTATGATTAATTGGTGATTATGGATATGAAGGTTATAGACATAAGCTATGATTAATTGGTGATTATGGATATGAAGGTTATAGACATAAGCTATGATTAATTGGTGATTATGGATATGAAGGTTATAGACATAAGCTATGATTAATTGGTGATTATGGATATGAAGGTTATAGACATAAGCTATGATTAATTGGTGATTATGGATATGAAGGTTATAGACATAAGCTATGATTAATTGGTGATTATGGATATGAAGGTTATAGATATAAGCTATGATTAATTGGTGATTATGGATATGAAGGTTATAGACATAAGCTATGATTAATTGGTGATTATGGATATGAAGGTTATAGACATAAGCTATGATTAATTGGTGATTATGGATATGAAGGTTATAGACATAAGCTATGATTAATTGGTGATTATGGATATGAAGGTTATAGACATAAGCTATGATTAATTGGTGATTATGGATATGAAGGTTATAGACATAAGCTATGATTAATTGGTGATTATGGATATGAAGGTTATAGATATAAGCTATGACAGATTAAATGGTGTAAGCCTTGATTATTGTTAATGATAGGATTATTATGATTATGATGATGAGAGTTGGAAATCTCTCTATTAGTGAATAAGTTATGATTTAAAGGAATTTTGAGTAGTGATGATATTGTGATATTATTGAGGAAATAGTTGTTGAATGATTTTGGATTATGGTTAGGCAATGACTTTACCTCTTAGAAATTTATATTGGTGCGGACACGGGGATTGGACGTGCGTCCACCGTAAGTCCAATGGAGCGGACGTGAGATCCAACTATGTGTCAAAAAGAGGCCTAAAGTTGTTGATGTTAGGTTGCTGTTGATGATGAGGGCACGAAATAGATAAAATATGGATTAACAGTGGAGTTCAGGAGGTAATTAAGCTTTAATTATAGTGATTAAGGACTGATGATAGTTATTAATGTTGAATGACTGGATGAATAAATTAAATGGTGAATATGATTTGAGGGTTAGAGATATGAATATGATGATCTAATGGTGTTGATGATGGTGGAAGTCGTTGAGGACGATAAGGGCAAGAATAACTATCTATTATTAGTTAATGGTGGAAACCATGATTATGGATTACCGATGAGGATTGGATTGTAATAGGGACTGAAATTCATGATAAGGAACAAGGTTAAGGATGTTGATATTAATGGTGCTATGAATCGGTTGATTCATAAATGGTTGACTATGGGTTCGTACTATTATAATAATAGTATTGAGAATGGATAGTTAGTAGAATATATAAATGTATACCTAGGTGGATGGATTTCAAGTATGAGACGTGAAGTATATCCAAAATGTTTATAAAAACTTACGTTGAAGAACGTATGCTATTTTGGTTGTCAAAACCTTATTTTTGAGGAAAACACCACTTTTAATGTGTGTACCTTACGTGAGAATGATGAGAAAATGATGTTTGAAAAGCCTGCGGGTACTGAAAGTATTTTGAAAATCCTTTAGGGGCTAATGAGGTAGCCAATTTCAAGTATTGGGCTCGAATGAGAAATATGCCCAAAAGAAATGATTTGAGAAAGAAAACTGAAGGGAGGAACATGTTTTCAAAACCTTAGTTTCTAAAGTAAGTTGAGGAGGACCTTGATTGACCCACGGGTGGCTTTAAGTGCCATTGCCCAGTGGTCGTTGTGTTATATTGTATGACTAGTTCATACTGCAGGGCGAAGTCTATTCGCCGGGTATTATATAACTCGTAGGATGAGGTATTCCTATGGGGGTGTGCACACTTAAAGTATAGTTACTCCAGAAGTCCGGGTAGATGTTGTTTTAATGGACTTGGCTAGGCCAGCTAGGAATTATGAGATCAGTGTTAGACCGGGTGATGACCACTGAACCCGAGTTCGATGGTCCAAGTGGTCAGAGAGGGAGTTATGAGAATGCTCCAAAGGCCTCACGCTTGGTAATATGAAACTAAGGAGGTTTTAAAGATGAGAAAAGGGTTACTCTGTAACGACCCTGAGAAGGAAATGATTTTGTTTCAAGAGACGTGTTTTAAAACCCTTTGTTGAATCTTGTGTGACCATGGATTCTCTTACTTAGCCGTCATGCTAACTACACTTCAATGTGTTTTTCTTTTAACAGATATTGTCTAGCGTGAGCTCTGAATAGGATGGAAGTTGAGGTTGAGGTCTACTCTATCCTAGAATAGACACCCTGGAAGAATTATTTCCATATGTATTAAGTTGGAATATTGATGTGGTTATTTGATGTTGTAAGTTTAGCCTTAGCGTTTGGGTATAGGAGAGATACCTAAACGTGGCGGTAACACCCAGTTTTCTGCTTGTTAGATGCTTCCGCAATGTATTATTAGGGATTTTGTAATAAATCCTAGATGTGAAAATTGGGGTGTTACACTAGCGAAGCACAACTACTAGATTAGTAATTATTTCATTTATTAAGCGGTTAACAAGGGCATTGGCAAGAGAATAGTTCAATCATATGCTTCACTTTGATTTCATCAATGGCACATTGGAATGCAACAAGTTCAATCAATCAATCCACAAACCGGCAAGAGAGAATAATTGCAACTAGGTGCCATGACAAGTAATTTATTATCCAACATTAAGCACATGAGTCATCCAAGCAAAACATGACATATTTTCAAAAATTCACGTGGGGAACCAACAAGCTAAAGAGCATATTTTTCAACATTTAAAGCTCAAATTTTTTTTCATAAAAACCCTAAACAGCAAGAGAACAAGGAGTAAGAGTTCAAAATTAGCTCAAGAGAAGATCCAAAAGCGGTTAAAACTAAATATTAAAAGCAAAACTAAAAATATAAAAATATAAAAGGGAAAATCAATTCAATCACACTTCCCCCCACACTTAAAGAGTTGCATTGTCCCAATGCAACAAAATAAATCGGGGGAAAGGGATTGAAGGGCATCCTTTGACCTGGTAATGATGATCGCCTTCAGGTGGTGGTGGAAAATAAGAGGAGGAGGCTCTTGAGTTTGTTGTTATGACTCTCCTCTTTGGCTTTTGTTTGGGAGCGTAGCTCTTGGAAACATTTCTTATCTACAATATCATAAAGTGAGGACAATATATACTTGCAAGCATTGATTAATGTGAAACATAGAACGATATGCAAGCAAACGATGCAAGAAATTTCAAGAACTTTATTGGAGCATTTCATCAAACACCTTGTGTGCAAGAATGTGAACAAAGAAGTTTAGTGCAATTGGTGTCCCCATTCAACCCATTACAACACAACAAATATCAACACCCCAAAAACAATCAATCATGAGCATTTTGCAACATAAACCTACACTAATCATGAAACAAAACTATAGTATTGAGCATGGAAATTCATAAGCAAGTAAAGAGAGTGAATCTATTTTCATCATTTGAAATTCAAGTGTAATGTAATATGAACATGTAAGAGCAACACTTAGAACAAAATCAAACAAAGAAACACTAACCCAAAGCATTTTAATCCAAGAAATTCGAAAATTAGCCAAAATTCTTGGGTTAGGTTTCATGCCCAAAAACTATGAAAATTTTGAACAAAAATAAGAGAAACTGATGGAGAAAAAGGGTGAGCATGCTACCTTGAAGCCTTAGGAATAGAGTTGGAGTGAATGTGAGTGTGTTTTGAGAGCAAAAGATGAAGATAATGCAAAGAAAACGCGTGTAGGAGCTGCTGTTCGAAGAAAACCAAATGAAAAATTTATGGGGGAAAAGGGTCTAAAACACTCGGTCAAGAGTTGACCACGGGGTCTCGACGCGTCGAGCCCTACAGGTATTTCGTAAAATTCATTCGGCAGATCTTCGACGCGTCGAGAATGGTTCTCGACGCATCGAAACTGTTCAGAGTGCAAAAATCCACAGATTTCAACTGTAACATACCAAGCTAACATCCAACACCGAAACAACACTCAACAAGCAAAGATTCAACTCCAAAACCATATAAACACCAAGAACTAAAGGCTCAAAGATTTTCAAAAATTCATTTAGGATCATGCAATTTCAAAATAAAGCAAGTAACACCCAAATTCATTATTCACAATCCATCATGCAAATTAAACTAGCAAAAATTAAAATGCAAGAAATTAAAAGGCTTGGGTTACCTCCCAAGAAGCGCTTGTTTAAGGTCATAAGCTCGACCCCTTTTTCATAATTCATCCGGGTTGATCCTTGAGGCTACCACCATCACTAGCCTCATTGAAGTTCCCAACACAAGCTTTGCATCCCAAAAGACATCCTTTGTCGACTTTCTCCACATGTGTAAAATTAGCATCTCCATCACGAGTCTTGCCACCCATAACATCGGCCCTATAACACCTTTCAATAACACGAGAATTAGGATCTTCAAGAACATTGAACGACACTTTCTCTTCTCCAAAATCAAAGATCATTGATCCTTTCCGTGCATCAATTATTGCTCCCGTTGTGGCCAAGAAAGGTCTCCCTAAAATGATTGGAGTGTAGGGATCTTCTCGAATATCCATTACCACGAAGTCACAAGGCACAAAATACTTGTCAACACGAACGGGAACATCCTCAAGAATTCCAATAGGATTTTTGGTTGACTGGTCGGCAAATTGAAGTGTGCATTCGACCGGTTGTGGCTCTCCCAAATTGAGCTTCTTGCAAAGAGATAAAGGCATGACATTAACACTTGCTCCTAAATCACAAAGTGATCTATTGATTGTGGAGCCACCAATAACACATGGAATTGTAAATCTTCCCGGATCTCTATGCTTTGTTGGAAACCTTCCCTCTTCACATGTTAAGGCCCGGTACTCTTGTGTCATTGCAATCATTTCTTGATCACCAAACTTTCTCTTTTTAGATATAATCTCCCTTAAAAACTTCTCATAAGAAGGTGTTTGGGTGAGCAAATCGAGCAACGGGATAGAGACTTTCAAATTTTCAACAATATCCAAGAATTTTTTCCATCTACTATCTTTGGCTTGCTTTTGAAATTTTTGAGGGAATGGAAGTGGTGGCACATACTTTCTCTCGGGCTTCTCTTTTTCATATTTTTCGTGACTTTGAGGGCTCGCATTCAAAACAGGATGGTTAGCCTCTTCTTCCTCAAGTCTCTCTTCAATTTCAACATCAACGATTTTGCTTGGCCTTGGTTTGTCAATCGGAAGAGTTGGTTCTTCAAGTTTCTTGCCACTTCTTGTTACATTGGCATTGACATGCTCTCTTAGATTCTCGGGACAAGCGGGCAACTTCCCCATTACTTTGGTGGTAGAAGTAGAAGCTTGATTTGCAATTTGTCTTTCTAGCATCTTGTTGTGAGCACTCAATTGATCTAGCTTTTCGGACATTTGTTTGTATCTCTCCTCACTTTGCAATTGAGATTTAAGCATCATTTGCATCATAGCTTCCCAATTTGGTGGAGGTGGAGCTTCCAAAGTAGGTAGTGGTGGACTTGGTTGAATAGTCGGAACTTGGGGTTGAAATCCTTGAGTTGGCCTAAATTGTTGTGGTGGGGCTCCTCTATAATTTGATTGCCCTTGAAACCCCGGTGGAGATCCTCTATTACCAAAATGTTGGGGATTTGCCACCCCCATTGGGTTGCTCCAAGAAAAACCGGGATGATTCCTTGAGGTATTAGGATTATAGGCTCCTTGAGGTTGAAAAGATTGTTGTGGCCTATTATATCCCACCAAGTCAATATGTTCCACGGAAGATTGAGAATTGGTGTCTTCATTAAGGCATTCACCCAAATTGTGCCCTCCACCGCAAAGATCACAAATCATCACTTGTCTTGAGGGAGAAGGAGTAGAAACATAGCTCACATTTCACTTTTGAAGAGTGATTTGAGCTAGCTTTTGCACCATTGTTGCAACATTATCCACTTTAGCCGATAAAGCGGATATTTGCTCCACTTCACGAATACCTCCTCCCAATCTTTGTGAAGATCTATTGGAGTACCAAGTAGAACCGTTCATTGCAATTTTTTCTAACAATTCTTCGGCTTGAATAGGTTCCAAGACCTTGAATGAACCTCCCGAAGATGCATCCACCAAAGTCCTTGAAGTTTCAAATAATCCCTCATAGAAGGCCATCATTAGATCCCAACTTTGTATACCATGGTGTGGACATTGTCTTCTTAAATCTTTAAATCTTTCCCATGACTCGGCTAAGGACTCATTCGGCAATTGCTTGAAGTTTTGGATTGCTCTTCTCATCCTTTGAGTCTTTGAGATTGGGTAGAACTTCTTCAAGAATTCCCGGTGAAGCTGGTCCCAACTATCAAAATAATTAGCCGGAAAGGAGATGAGCCAACCGTGAGCTTTATCCCTCACTGAAAATGGAAAGAGTCGGAGTTTGATTGCTTCAGCAGGAACTCCGTTCATCTTAAAAGTACTACAAATTCGGAGGAATTTTGTAATATGAGCATTTGGATCTTCCATGGGTGATCCTCCGAATTGATCCGATGCAACCATTTGTATTATCGCCGGATTGATTTCGAAATTGTTGGCCTCAACACCCGGAATGTTGATACTATCACGTTCTTCCAAATCGGGTGCAATATAATCGGACATAGCTCTCCTAACCGGTGGGGGTTGATTAACTCCATTCCCATCACCTTTTCCATTTCCATTGCCATTTCCATTTCCACCTCCATTAAGATTTACATTGATATTTCCTTGAGCTTGTGCCATCTTTCTTTGCTTTCTAAAGTACTTTGCTCTCTTTTCAATCTCAAGGTCCAAAGGTAGCAATCCTTTTTTCCCCGATGACTGTGTTTGCATGCAACAAGTACCTAGAACACGAGATCACAACTAAACAAAGAAAAATTTGTTACGGGTAAGTAGAAATAAAAGAAAAAAAAAGGATTAGACTCCCAGAATAAAACTTCACTAATCTCAATACTAAAACGCCACTTCCCCGGCAACGGCGCCAATTTGATTGCAGCATATTTTATAACAATTCAAATACCCGGAGTATTCCGGGGTATCGATCCACTGGGAAGCGGGGCGTACCGAACACTAGTTACTAACATATTCTTGTGAAGCTAATCCTAACGAAATTGGTGTTCGAACGATAGGATATATTGTAATAAACAAGAAATAAGAAAGCTTAAATGATGGAAACAAATAGAGGAAGAGATGGGATTTCCGGGTTTAAGTGTTTAATCTCCTAATGCCATACTAAGGTGAGATATGTAATTCGGGTTCTAACAAAAGAGGATGATTGCATTCACAAAGGGGAAGGAATTACTCCCATAATTCAAACCCACAATAAAGAACTGATCAAGAACAAGCAACCTAGATAAAATCCCTTAACAAGTTTGCCCTATCCCAAGGTGCAAAAGTCAAGTGCAAAAGTGAGTGCTCTAGTCTATGCCCTAACTCCCATCAAGACAAAACTATAGCAAGATACAAGTAATTTAGGCCTTTAATCACAAGCATCACAATAGAAATCACAATTGCATCATAAGTATAAAACCCAAATATAAACATATCATTAATCATGAAGAACAAGGCAAATAGGATTCATAAACACCTATCACCCAAAAATCCATAATAAGATTTAGCCACTCATGGCTAGTATAGAATTTAAAGCAAAAATATTAAAGAGTTTACAAAAGCTATCAAAGTAAAGGAAAAGGGGAAGAGATTCTCCCGAATGTAGTCTTCCTAGCCTCTCCTTGTTCCTCCAAAGCTCTTGTAGCTCCTTGATGGTGAATATCTTTTCCAAAAGTGGTGGATCCCTCCTTGCCTCCTTGGGGAGGAAGACACCCTTTACTCTCACTCCTCTTGCCTCCAAAAATACAGGTTAGCTCTAGGGTTTTGGGAAAATGAGCTTTATATAGTGGGAGCCAAAAATAGGGGCAAAATAGGCAATTCCGTGTAGCAGATTTTTGTGTTGTCACAGGATTCTCGACGCGTCGAGAATGGGGCTCGACGCGTCGAGCCTCGGTTATTTTTTCAGAAATTGCTACAGCACATTCTCGACGCGTCGAGCCCTGACCTTGGCTCAAAATTCTGGACATGTCTAATTTGATCCTGGACGCGTTGCGGCCTCAATGTAAGCATTCTTCATCCATTTTGACTCCCAAACATGCCCTTAAATGTTCCCTTGCTTTGCATTTGATCTAAAATGGTTTCAAAACACTAACAAACACCATAAAACACTCAAATCAAGGATGAAACCATATCTAATTGAGAAAGCAAGGAAAATGCATAGAAGCTAGCAATTTAATCCATCTAAGCTCACAAGTTGATTCAAAAATCATTAGAAAAATATGCACAATTGAAATTATATCATAAACACTCTTTCCCAAGAGGTGCAAGCAAGGTGCAATTGTGTGTGCCCTAGATTATATCCTAACTTCCATCAAGATACAAATGTGGCAAATGAAACAAGCAATTGGATCCTTAATCACAAGCATCATCAACATTAAACACAAATTGCATAACAAGTCATAAACCCCAAATGTAAATATAACATTAAACATGAAGAACAAAGGCAAAGGATTCATCAACACCTTTCACCCAAAAATCCCAAAATACTTTAGCCAATCATGGCTATGATAGAAAATTAAAGCTCAATGTTAACGAGGAGTTTACAAAGACTAGCAAGTAAAGGAAAGGGAAAGAAATTCTCCCAAATGTAGCTTTCCAAGCTTTCCTTCTTCCTCCCAAAGCCTTGATATCTCCTTGAGATGACTATCTTCTTCTCCAAGAATGGTGGATCCCTCCTTCGCTCCACGGAAGAGACAACACCTTGCTCTCACTCTTTTTTGCCTCTCAAAAACGCAGCCTGGGGTCCCTTAGGGTTTTGGGAAAAAGAGCCTTTTATAGTGGGATCAAAAATAGGGGCAAAATAGGCTTTTCCGCCACTGTACTGCGCTGAATTCTCGACGCGTCGAGACAGGGGCTCGACGCGTCGAGCCTGAGTGATTTTCCGAAATTTCATACGGTAGACTCTCGACACGTCGAGCCTGGAGCTCGACGCGTCGAGCCTGTGTTGGCTCAATTCTTCGCGCATTGAAGAGTTTTGTCGCAACGGGCGGGATTCCGGATGCGTGTAGCTCTAAAATCAGCATTCTTCGTTCGTTTTGACCCCAATCATGCCTTCCATCATCCCTTTGCTTTGCGTTTGATCTAAAATTGCTTCAAAATACCAACAAACGCCTTAAAAGCACCAAATTCAATAACAAATCATGTCTACACTAAAAAGCAAGGAAACATGAATTCGAGGCGACAATTTAATACATTTAAGCTTCAAAGATGATCTAAAACACTTAGATAATTATGCACAAATGAGGTCATATCAAATTCCCCCCATACTTGAGTCTTTGCTTGTCCTCAAGCAAACAAATGGGTAAATTCAAGTCAAGCACACAAGTCGCGCATACCTCTCTTGCAACAACCAAACATCCACTAGCCAACTTGTCACACGACAACATGCTTCAAGAATCATCTCATATTAGCACACAAGATCCATTCGCAAGCCAATATCCAAGCACAAAAATTATTTATAGTGAGAAATCTAGTGTGCACACATACTCAGTTAGGTTTATGCAAAACTTGGCATTAGAAATAGATCCCAAAGGCTTGCCTTTTGTACTCCTCCTTGTATAGATCTAAAGTTGCATGCAAAGATCAAATAGGTCTTTTATTAGCTTGTAACGGGGCTAAGGGTTTAGGCTAACAAAGAAGGGGTATGGAAAAATTAACAAAAGAGAGAGAATGTCACAAATATCTACCTTATAAAATCCTAGAAGAGATGGGAAAAATATGACCAAAGGAGCCAAATGTAACTTTGAGAATCAAGGCAACATTCTAATAAAGTGGGGGTCGAATACAAACTTTCCAAATAACTATTTACAAACTTCAAACTAATCAAACTCTTATTCTTCATTTCTTTTCTTTTTGATTTTCTCAAGATACGCAACAACTTTTCAAAGAAGGAACTTTGGAATTTTTGATTTTTGATTTTTTTGATTTTTTTTTTAATTTTTTCAAAGAAGCAAACTTTATTCGAATGCTAGCAAACTATCCAAGTAGTGAATGACTATACACAAAGGATCAAGACCTCCACACTTAGACATTTCAAAGTACATGTTGCTTTCAAACTATAAGCTCCATAAAGATCTCTTCTAAGAATATCAAAGATAAATGCTAAATTCTCTCTACGGTGGAAGGGAACATATTTGGCTAATGGCTAAGGGTTTGATGATAAGGGTTAAACAAGAAAAATTCACGAAGAGAGGTTAAGTGCTTAGCACTTATTAAACAAAGAAAAAGGCTCAAAGGGGACACAAGGGATAAAAACATAATGATATGGGTAGGTTTAAAGGCTAAGGGTGAACAAAAATGGCCTAAATCATTTCTAAGCATGCAAGCAATTAGACTACATTTTGGAGGAGTATTGAGGCAAGTTCCATAAAGCCAACTAATGAGGCAATGTCGGAATTTCGCATAAACTTTCACTAGCGAAGCACAAACCACTAGATTAAGAGTTATTTCAATTATTAAGTGGTTAACGAGGACATTGGCAAGATAATAGTTCAATCATATGCTTCACTTTGATTTCATCTATGACACATTGGAATGCAACAAGTTCAACCAATCAAACCACAAACCGGCAAGAGAGAATAATTGCAACTAGATGCCATGACAAGTAATTAATCCAACCTTAAGCACATGAGTCATCCAAGCAAAACATGACATATTTTCAAGAATTCAAGTGGGGAAACTAACAAACTCATGAGCATATATGTCAACATAAAAGCACAATTTTTCATTTCAAAGAAACCCGAAAAGTAAGACAAAGGAGTAAGAGTTCAAATTCGATTCAGGAGAAGTTTTAAAAAGCAAAATAAAACTAAATAATAAAAACAAAGCTGGAAATATAAAGAGGGAAAATCAATTCAACCTCTTCCCCCCACACTTAAAGAATTGCATTGTCCCAATGCAATAAAATAAACCGGGGGAAAGGGATTGAAAGGCATCCCTTGACCTTCTATGGATGATCGCCTTCAGGTGGTGGTGGTGGTGGGAACTGAGCAGAGTAGTATGGGGGGATGAATTGGGGATCCTGAAGCCATGGAGGTGGTGGTGGGTACTGAGGGGTAAAGCCTTGAGCTGCTAGATTATGTTGGTGCGCAGACGTACCAACAAACCAATTGATGTCATCATTCCTCGTCATGTAACCCTCATGTCTCGTCATGAATTCCTCCTGCCGGGTCATAAACGCCTCCTGTCTGGCAAAAAATTGCTCCATGTTGTACTGGGGAGGGAATTGATTCGGTGCGTGTGCGGCAGGTGCAGGATCCTCCATTGCTTCGTCATGAGCTTGGTCCTCATTTTCTGCATCCTCGGGGTCAGGAACGGGAACATGGCGTTAGCCATACCGGGTCTGGATATGGTGCTGGGAGAGATAAAGCTAAGGTGGTAGCCGAACTTCTTGATTTTCTATTATCGGTACTCCGGCAAGCTTGCAAAGCTCTGTGATGAGGGAGGGGTGGCCAAGATAGCAGCATGTCTTTGCCTCGGTTTGGGCAATTTCACTAATGCTCCGAGAAATAAGCCTCCCTATATCAATGGTTCTGTGCTCTTTAATGTAGTAGGTCACGAAGACCAGATCTCTTTTCACATTTCCCCTATGTGAATTGGGGATGAGCTTTGCCCGAATGAAGTCAATGATGTCCCTATCCAGTGCGAGAAAGAATCTATAATCCATGTGGGTCGCAACTCCATTCCGAATATTCCACTCAGCGTCATGATGAAAAGAGTGTGCGATGTTATCCAAATCTGCTTGAGTTATTCTACCCGGCCTCAAGTCTCAATGGTAGTAGTCAAATTCTCCATGGTTGATCGTACCATAGTAGGCATTGATGGCTACGGGAGAAAAATCGACCGCGACACCCCTTACAATGCATTGATGTGTCTCCACCCCATCTTTGGCATTGGCATAGAATTCACGAACTATGGAGTCAAAAGCATCACCCGGTTGAGCCAAGAAACTAGTCCCCCAATTCCAAGCGTTGGGTGCTACTATTTCTATTCCCCTTTCTGGTTTGATTGGCCGCTTAGAAATACATGCTTCGTATCTTTCTCTAGCCCCAGGGGTGTTGAAAGTTGCATATTGCGGCGCATGAGGTTGTTCTTGAGGTTGTTGGGATGATTCACCCCTATTCCTCTTGGGATTTCTAGTTTTCGGGGCCATATTTAGCAACTACAAATCAAAACCAAAACACATTACTTGCAAAAGTTCAAAGAATTATAGAATTAAAAGCATAAAGCAAGCAAACAATACAAGGACTTCAAAAATTCTCATTTAGGCATTTTGTCGAACACTTCATGTGCACCATTTAAAGCATGAGAATTTGAATTAATTAGCATGACAATCCATCCCATTTGTGTTCAACAATGGATACCACCAACAAGACAATACACCAATATCAAAAGCAAGCTAAAACAACACTAATAATGCAAGAAAACTATGGGCATTTAACATGTGAAAACATAAGCAAATAAAGAGTGTAAAACTATAGTTTTCATTCAAAATTCAAGTATGGAGTGTTATGAACATGTAAGAGCAACATATAAAGCAAAATCAATCAAAGAAACACTAACCCAAAGCAATTTAATCCAAGAAATTCGAAAATTAGGCAAAATTCGTGGGTTAGGTTTCATGCCCAAAAACTATGAAATTAAGAACAAAACTAAAGAAATTGATGGAGAAAATGAATAAGGATGATACCTTGATGCTTTAGGAAGAGTTTGGAGTGAAAATGAGTGAATTTTGAGACCAAATGATGAAGAAATGGTGAAGAACGCGTGTGGAAATACTGTTGTTCGAAGAAGAAGAAATAAAGAATTTGGGGAAAAAGTTGGGTTTAAAAACCGTCGGTTAACGTCTGACTACGGGGGCTCGACGCGTCGAGCCTGCCAGATTTTCATGAAAAATCTACGGCCCATTCTCGACGTGTCGAGAATCATCAGAATTTTTAGAACATCTTACGGCAAGTTTTCGACGTGTCGAGAATGGAACTCGACACGCCGAAAACATCAGCATATTTTTCACAACTTTATCCATTGTACAATACGAAACTAACTCCCAACACTAAAACAACACTCAAAGAGCAAAAATTCAACTCCAAAACCATATAATCGTAAGAAATAAAGCTCAATAATTTTCGGAAGCATCATGTAATATCAAATTAAAGCAATTAACACCCAATTTCATATTCAATTTCCATCATGCAAAATAAACTAACAAAAATAAAAAATGCAAGAGATTAAGAAACTTGGGTTGCCTCCCAAGAAGCGCTCGTTTTAAGTCATGAGCTCGACTCCTTAATTTTCATCACGAGTAGATTGGAAAATCGAGGCTATGCACAACATTAGCCTCAATCTCGGTTCCGGAATGATAATGCTTCAACCGTTGACCATTAACTGTGATCTCTTCATCCCTTCCTTGAATGACAACCGCGCCCGAGGGGTACACCTTAAGAACTTTAAAAGGTCCCGACCATCTAGACCTTAACTTTTCCAGAAATAATTTTAACCTTGGGTTGAACAAAAGAACATCTTCTCTCGGAGTGAATTCTTTCCTTAGAATGTGCTTGTCATGCCACCTCTTAGTTTTCTCCTTATAGATCTTGGCATTTTCATAGGCTTCAAGCCTAAACTCCTCGAGCTCATTGAGTTGAAGAAGTCTTTTGTCACCCGCTAGTTGTAAGTCCATATTGAGGTTCTTAATAGCCCAATGAGCTTTGTGCTCTAATTCCACCGGGAGATGACACGATTTCCCGTACACAAGCATGAAGGGTGAAGTTCCAATGGGGTTTTTGTAGGCGGTTCTATAAGCCTAAAGTGCATCATCAAGTTTAGTAAACCAATCCTTTCTTGTCGGGTTGACAACCTTCTCAAGGATATACTTGATTTCTCTATTTGAAAGCTCTACTTGGCCACTAGTCTGAGGATGGTAAGGAGTAGAGAGCCAGTGATGCACTCCATATTTCAAAAGCACTTTCTCTAAGGCTTTGTTGCAAAAATGTGTTCCATTGTCCGTTATAAAAGCTCTTGGTACTCCAAACCTCGCAAAGATATTCTTTTTGATGAAATTTATGACCACTTTAGCATCATTGATGGGACAAGCAATGGCCTCGACCCATTTAGAAACGTAATCTACCGCCACAAGAATGTATTCATATCCAAAAGATCTTGGAAATGGACCCATAAAATCCAAGCCCCATACATCAAATAATTTTACTTCGAGTATGCTTTCTTGAGGCATTTCATTCCTTCTTCCAACATTCCCTACTCTTTGACATCTATCGCAGCGAATCACATAAGAGTGTGCATCCTTGAACAAACTAGGCCAATAAAATCCGGATTGAAGAACTTTAGCTGCGGTCCTAGAAGCTCCAAAGTGTCCCCCATAGGGTGATGAATGACAATGGTTGAGGACACTTTCAATTTCATCTTCGGGTAAGCATCTCCTAATGACTCCATCGGCACATCTCTTGTAGAGAAATGGTTCTTCCCAAAAATAATATTTTGCATCATGCTTGATCTTTTTCTTGAGATTGCTTGAGGTATTCGGTGGGAACTTTTGACACACCACGTAATCACAACATCGGAATACCATGGTAAGAAAGCTTTGATCGCCATAAGTCGTTCTCCCACAAAATTGTCATCAATCGGAAATTCCTCTTCTACAAACACTTCCTTGTGAGTCTCCAACCTTGACAAATGATCGGCAACAAGATTTTCGGATCCCTTTTTGTCTTTGATTTCAATATCGAATTCTTGAAGTAAAAGCGTCTATCTAATCAACCAAGGCTTGGCTTCTTTCTTGTTGATCAAATATTTAAGTGCCGAGTGGTCGGTATGGATAATCACTTTGCTCCCTACAAGATAAGGTCGGAACTTGTCAATAGCAAAGATTACCGCAAGCATCTCTTTTTCGGTTGTGGAATAGTTGACTTGAGCTTCGTCAAGGGTATGACTAGCATAATAAATTGGATGTAAGCTCTTGTCCTTCTTTTGACAAAGAGCGGCCCCTACGGCGAAGTCACTAGCATCACACATGATTTCGAATGGTAAGCTCCAATCCGGTGGTGACATAATGGGAGCCGTAGTCAAGGCCTTCTTCAACCTAGAAAAAGCTCCATGACAAGATTCATCAAAAACAAAGTTAGCATCTTTTGAAAGCAAATGAGTTAATGGTTTAGAGATCTTTGAAAAATCCTTAATGAATCTCCGGTAAAATCTCGCATGACCAAGGAAACTTCTTATTCCTTTTACGGTGGTGGGTGGTGGTAATTTTTCAATGATTTCCACCTTCGCTGGATCAACCTCAATGCCTTATTGTGAAATTTTGTGACCAAGAACTATCCCCTTAGTTACCATAAAATGGCACTTTTCCCAATTTAAAACAAGGTTAGCTTCTTGACACTTACTTAACACTTTGTCTAAATTAGCAAGGCAATTATCAAAAGACAATCCATATACCGAAAAATCATCCATAAAAACTTCAACAATCTCCTCAATAAAATCGGAAACAATAGCTACCATACACCTTTGAAAGGTTGCCAGTGCATTACATAGTCCAAATGGCATCCTTCGATAAGCAAAGGTACCATAAGGACATGTAAAGGTAGTTATTTCTTGGTCATCGGGATGAATAGGAATTTGAAAGAATCCCGAAAAACCATCAAGAAAACAAAAATAAGCATGCTTTGCCATTCTCTCAAGTAATTGATCAATAAAGGGAAGGGGAAAATGGTCTTTCCTAGTAGCTTTGTTCAATTTTCTATAATCGGTACACATTCTCCACCCGGTGACTAACCTAGTAGGAATAAGTTCATTGTTCTCATTTTGCACTATGGTTGTCCCCCCTTTCTTAGGAACTACATGGATTGGGCTAACCCACTTGCTATCCGAGATAGGATAAATAATGCCCGCCCCCAACCACTTAAGAATCTCCTTTTTCACTACATCTTTCATGTTTGGGTTTAATCTACGTTGAGGTTCAATGCTAGGTTTGTGCCCATCTTCCAAGTAAATCATATGCATGCAATAAGACGCACTAATGCCAACAATATCATTAAGAGTGTACCCAATGATCCTCTTATGCTTTCTCAAAACATGCAATAACTTTTCAACTTCATCATCATTTAAATTTGCATTAACAATGACGGGATAAGTAGAATTTGGACCAAGGAAAGCATACCTCAACTCCGAAGGTAAGGGTTTTAATTCTACCTTTGGAGCGATATTTTCTTTTTGGCTATCCAAGTAATCTCCAAGGTTTAATGCTTCATACATCGGTGGTGTTAAAGGATCATGTGCCTCAAGAGGCTCGTCATCACCACTTGTGTCTTCCTCCATGTGTTCTCCTTCATTATCTTGCAAAGGATAATTAGATACCCAATTGCTTTCGTCAAGAGTTTCCCCAACACATGAATCAATGGTATCTACACAAAAACATTCATCAAGACAAGGAGATTTGTTAGCCATTTCAAAAACATTAAATTCAATTTTATCCTCCCCAATTTCGAGCACTAGAGTTCCCTTTTTAACATTAATTACCGCTCCGGCAGTTGCCAAAAACGGTCTCCCAAGAATGATAGGAACATTAGCATCTTCCTCCATCTCTAAAACTACGAAGTCTCCCAGGATGTAGTATTTATCAATTTTTACCGGAACATCTTCAAGGACTCCAACGGGGTGCTTCACGGATCTATCCGCCAATTGTAAGGTCATGGAGGTAGGCTTTGGCTCTCCAAGTTGCAACTTCTTACACAAGGAAAAGGGCATTAAACTCACGCTAGCCCCCAAATCACACAAAGCTCTTTGCACAAGAGATCCTCCAATGACACAAGGAATAGAGAAACTCCCGGGATCTCTAAGCTTTGGGGGAAGCTTGTTTTGTATCAAAGCACTACACTCTTCATTAACCGCCACGGTTTCACGGTCTTCCAATCTTCTCTTGTTTGATAAAATCTCCTTCAAAAATTTTGCATATGAAGGAATTTCGGTAATGGCATCAAGCAAAGGAATGGAGATATCCAATTGCTTGATCAAGCTTAAGAACTTGGCTCTTCTTTCTTCCACTTTAGCTTTCTTGAATTTTTGTGGGAATGGAAGTGGTGGTATTTGCTTCAACTTAGGTTCAAGCTCTCGTATTTCATCTTCCTTTGAATTACATGGGCTTGAACCCTTTTCTTTATCTTGAACGGTAGCATCATCCTTCGAATTTTCATCTCCGACATTCGGCTTCTTCTTTAGCACTTGATCACTAGTGGGCAAAGGTGGACCTTCGAGTTGCATTCCACTCCTAGTGGTGATAGCATTCATATGCTCCCTTGGATTTTCGGGGCAAGAGGGCAACTTGCCCGTGACTTTGGTGCTAGAGGTTGAGGCTTGATTTGCTATTTAATTCTCTAGCATCTTGTTATGAGCACTCAATTAGTCCAACCTCTCCGTCACTTGTCTAAATCTTTCATCACTTTTTAATTGAGACTTCACCATCATTTCCATCATAGCTTCCCAATTCGGTGGAGGTGGAGCTTCCAAAGTAGGTAGTGGCGGCCTTGGTTGAATAGGAGGAACTTGGGGTTGAAATCCTTGATTTAGCCTAAATGGTTGTGTCTGACACCCTCTAAAATTTTGTTGACCTTGGAATCCCGGAGGTGGGTTTCTATTGCCATAACTTTGGGGATTTGCCGCCCCGTTCGGGTTACTCCATGAGAAACTGGGATGGTTTCTTGGTGCATTAGGATTGTAGGCCCCTTGCGGTTGGAATGATTGTTGTTGCCTACCATATCCTACCAAATCAACATGCTCCATAGAAGGTTGAGAACTCGTATCATCATTAAAGCATTATCCCGAGTTGTGTTCTCCTCCACATAAATCACACATCATGACGGGTCTTGAAGGAGTAGAAGCATAGCTCACATTTTGATTTTTGATAGTGACCTGAGCTAGCTTTTAAACCATAGTTGCCACATTATCCACCTTAGCCGATAAGGCAGATATTTGCTCTACGTCATGAATACCACCAACAAGTCTTTGAGTAGACCTCTCCGAATACCAAGTAGATCCATTCATAGCAATTTTCTCTAATAATTCTTCAGCTTGAGCGGGTTCAAGAACTGTGAATGAACCTCCTGATGAAGCATCAACTAAACTCTTTGAATTGTCAAGTAAACCTTCATAGAAAGCCATCATTAAGTCCCATCCTTGAATGCCATGATGAGGGCATTGTCTTCGTAACTCCTTAAATCTCTCCCAAGACTCAGCTAGAGATTCATTCTGGATTTGCTTGAAGTTTTGTATAGCTCTCCTCATCCTTTGGGTCTTTGAAATCGGATAGATCCTCTTCAAAAACTCCCTATGGAGTTGATCCCAACTATCGAAATAATTTGCGGGAAATGAGATGAGCCAACTGTGAGCTTTATCCCTCACCGAAAAAGGAAAGAGTCGGAGTTTGATCGCTTCTGCCGGAACTTCGTTCATCTTAAAAGTGCTACAAATCCGGAGGAATTTAGTAATATGAGCATTTGGATCTTCCATGGGTGATCCTCCGAATTGATCCGATGCAACCATTTGTATTATAGCCGGTTTGATTTCGAAATTGTTGGCCTCTACACCCGGAATACTGATACTATCACGTTCTTCCAAATCGGGTGCAATGTAATCGGACATAGCTCTCCTAGCCAGTGCGGGTTGATTAACTCCGTTCCCATCACCATTTCCATTTCCATTTCCATTGTCGTTTCCATCTCCATTAAGATTTAAATTGATATTTCCTTGCACTTGTGCCATCTTTCGTTGCTTTCTAAGGTACTTTGCTCTCCTTTCAATTTCAAGATCCAAAGGCAATAATCCTTCTTTCCCCAATGACCGTGTTTGCATGCAACAAGTACCTAAAACACAAGATCACAACTAAACAAAGAAAATTTGTTACGGGTAAGTAAAAATAAAGAAAAATAATGGATTAGACTCCTAGAATAAGACATTCACTAATGTCAATACTTAAACGCCACCTCCCCGGCAACGGCGCCAATTTGATTGCAGCATATTTTAACACAAACAAATACCCGGAGTATATCGATCCACAGGGAAGCGGTGCGCACCGAACACTAGTTACTAATGTATTCTTATGAAGCTAATCCTAACGAAAATGGTGTTTGGACGATTGCAAAAACAATACTAAACGAGAATAAAGAAAACGTAGTTGATGAAAACAAATAGGAGGAGAAAAGGGATTTCCGGGTTTAGGTGTCTAGTCTCCTAATGCCAAGCTATGGTGAAATATCAAATTTGGGTTAGACAAGCGTTTAGATGCACTTAAAGAAGGGAATTACTCCCGTAACTCCTACAAGTCAAGGGATAGAACAAGCATCATAAACAACAATACTAAACACTCTCTCCCAAGGGGTGCAAGCAAGATGCAATTGTGTGTGCCCTAGATTATATCCTAACTTCCATCAAGATACAAATGTGGAAAATGAAACAAGCAATTGGATCCTTAATCACAAACATCTTCAACATTAAACACAAATTGCATAACAAGTCATAAACCCCAAATGTAAATATAACATTAAACATGAAGAACAAAGGCAAAGGATTCATCAACACCTTTCACCCAAAAATCCCAAAATACTTTAGCCAATCATGGCTATGATAGAAAATTAAAGCTCAATGTTAAAGAGGAGTTTACAAAGACTAGAAAGTAAAGGAAAGGGAAAGAAATTCTCCCAAATGTAGCTTTCCAAGCTTTCCTTCTTCCTCCCAAAGCCTTGATATCTCCTTGAGATGACTATCTTCTTCTCCAAGAATGGTGGATCCCTCCTTCACTCCATGGAAGAGACAACACCTTGCTCTCACTCATTTTTGCCTCTAAAAAACGCAGCCTGGGGTCCCTTAGGGTTTTGGGAAAAAGAGCTTTTTATACTGGGATAAAAAATAGGGACAAAATAGGCTTTTCCGCCGCTGTACTGCGCTGAATTCTCGACGCGTTGAGACAGGGGCTCGACGCGTCGAGCCTGAGTGATTTTCTGAAATTTCTTACGGCAGACTCTAGACGCGTCGAGCCTGTGTTGGCTCAATTCTTCGCGCGTCGAAGAGTTTTGTCGCAACGGGCGGAATTCCGGATGCGTGTAGCTCTAAAATCGGCATTCTTCGTTCGTTTTGACTCCAATCATGCCTTCCATCGTCCCTTTGCTTTGCGTTTGATCTAAAATTGCTTCAAAATACCAACAAACGCCTTAAAAGCACCAAATTCAATAATAAATCGTGTCTACACTAAAAAGCAAAGAAACATGAATTGGAGGCGACAATTTAATACATTTAAGCTTCAAAGATGATCTAAAACACTTAGATAAGTATGCACAAATGAGGTCATATCACTACTGCCAGTAGGCAGTAGCCAAAATAATAATAAAAAAATTATAATATGGTTTTTATAATAATAAAACATATTATAAATAATTATATATACTAAAAAAAAAAAAGAAATCCCGGTTGAATCGGAACCGGAACGTAACCATTATATAAGGTTCCAGTTCTAGTTTGTGTAACCTTGGAACCGTGAACCGGCGGTTCGGAACCGGAACGAACCGCGGTCACCCCTAGGCATGTCATCGGTGGGCTCGGCGCACGTTGCCGCAAGGGAGGGGAGGAGCAGTGGATTGTGGAGGGGCTGTGGTGATTTGGTCTAGTGAGCACTGGTTCGGCTGAAGGCACAGGGGAGGGGCAGCGTGAGGCGTTGATTTGTGGGGTTTACTTAAAAATTTTGGGTTGACTTAACAAGAAGATCCACATAAGCTAATTACCTGTGCCATGTCATCATAGTAACCTGGTAACCTATGGAAAATGCTAGATGAAAAAAAACTAATGGTTTGTGTATCGAAATGGACGTTATGAAAGTTCAAGGTGCGGCATGAATAATCCAATATAGTTCATGGTGCGGAATGACACTTTAGCCAATTAATTGAGTAATGCTTTTGCACTAATCTTATAATCAAATAAGGCTCTGTTTGGCAGAGCTTATTTAGAAGCTTATAACTTATTTTGAGCTACTAATAAGCTATAAGCTCTGTTTGGTAATGTTAATAAAATAAGTTAGTAGCTTAAAATAAGAGCTTATTTTTGAACGCTACGTACCTTAGGTAGCGTTTCAAAATAAGCTAGTAGCTTCCTAACCTTTTTTTCCATCTTTGACCTTATTATTTTAAAGAAATGACATCATTTACCCTTCCCAATTAAAACCTTTTTGGCTAAACCTTTTTTAATTTTTCTCTTCAATATGTTTGGTTGTAATTTCAATTTGACATTTGTGTTTGAACATTGATATTTGTATGAACTAATCTTATGAATTATAAACATTTTCTTTTACTTTATAGGTTTTCAAATATATATTCTTACTTTATATTTTATTAAAATATATTGATTTCACTATTTTATATTTTAATATATAAACAAACCTATTTGAATTTAAAACTATTTAAATTGTATAAAGATGTCTTTTTTAGTCTTTTTACATTTATCAGCTTATCAAAAAGCTAATTTTACCGACTTTTAAGTCTAACAGCTAGCTTAACAGCTCTTCATATTTCAGCTTCGAGCTTATAGCTTTCCAGTTTTCAGCTAGGTTTGCCAAGCATAGCCTAAATCTACATGTTCAATATTAAATTTTTTTATAATTTTATCTTTATTTTTATTATCTAAATATATAATAAAAAATTTATCTGTGCATCACATGGGTAATTGGACAATTATTTGCTCTTATTCAAGTAAGAAAAACATCAGAAAACATAATCGGTCCAACAAATTTCATCAATTGCGCTATATAATATTTGATGTTATAATTTATATAATTGTATATCGATCCAAATATTCTTAAAATGTTATAGCATATCCATTCCGTGCAACGCACGGGCTAAAATACTAGTAATTAATAACAACAATAAGAATAATAAATTGTAAAGATAATTTAAAAGTTAAGTAAACAATTAATACTCTGTACAATATACTTATAATCTTATATGTCATTTTATACGTAATCAGTTAAGAGGTCGTTTTGTACTTTCCCATTAATTAAATTCCCGGAGAAAATGATTCCAAAGAATATGTTTCATGAGAATAACTTTTCAGAGAAAATTAATTAACATGTTTGGTGATACCCTAGAAACATAACAGTTAAATTAGCTAGAAAATTAATTAACATGCATGTATGGTTCATTTAAACTTCCCCAGAAAATTTTTTATAATCTCTAATATATCCTTACTATATACAAACAATTAAAAAACACATAACAAATAATTGAGATTTTAATAAATTACTTGTAAATTAATAAATCATATGATAAAAAAATCACCCAGTCATCAAATTAATTAAGTATCCAAAAATTAAACTCAAGTTAATCAAGTTATACACACTGAAGTGATTGTATTGTGGTGAGGTGTGAATGTGAAGGTGGTAAAATGAAGAGTCGAGACTCCCCGAGTGTCGTGTCTCTCAAGGATGGTGAATGGGAATCGAATTAGTGTGTTAGCATCTAAGAGGTTGAAGGAAAAGAGTTACGAGATTTGCTAAGGGTTGGATTCATTTATAAGAGAGGGAAGGTTGATAGTGGTTGTGTAAAAGAAATGTAAAGATGGAGATCGGGGCCTTAGCCTTCTCTATGTGGTCTATCTTTGTATGGTTTCATGAGCTAGAGATGTGGAATAGACTAGGGAGTTCATGGCACATCACCAAGTGGCGTCACACTTTGGACTCCCACATCCTCATTCGGTTGGGGCATTTCATCGAACACTTTGTCTACCACTCCTCTCGGATCTTGTCCTTTCGGACTAAGAGCGGAGATGTGGGTGAGTGAGACTCGTGAGTGGCCGCTATCGCGCACACACTCACTTCCTTTGAATTTGCTACCTAAGGTGTACACTTAGGCACAAAGCAGTATGAACATCATCCACACAAGATCATCATCCAACAATCAAAAAGCTCACATTTAATCTAACAATTTATATCAAGCATCCACATAGATTAACCTCCGGGCCACCAATCCCCTTTCTACTCTACTCTAACATACTAAAGAAACAAGGAAAAGATATGAAATCTCAAAGAAGCAAATATTAGATTAAGAAATGGATAGAATAGTTACCACCCTCAAGAGGGGAGTCTTTTACAATTTGTCTTTGAAGTTCCAATCTTCCTCCTTGCTCTTGAAGCTAATCTAATCTTGGAGAAGAGGAATTTCCCCCAAGAGGGGAGAAAATCCCTAAGAAAACCTAATCTAAACTATTGTATGCTAAAATCTCCTCCCTAGGGCTTGGGATAATGATCCTTATATAGGGGGAACAAAATAGGGGCAAGATAGACAATTTCTGCGCAGCAAAATTTTAGGGTGACACAGGGCTGTCGTCGCGTCGAGCCCTCAAGGAATTTCCGAGAAAATGCTACAGCACATTCTCGACGCGTCGAGCCTTGATGCTTCGACGATTATCGCCACGCGTGGTGGAGGGCGTGGGGAGCTACTGGAATGTTTCCACGCCCCTCCACACGCGTGTGAGGCTGCGTGGGAGGCTCCTGCTTCATGGTTTCTTCATTTTCTGCTTAGTTTTGGCCTTAAGTCCTCCCTTTGGCTGTAGAATACCTTAAAAACATCTTCCATGCTCTCGTTAGAAGTTTTGGTCACATCTGAGTCTAAATGCATGAAATTCTTATGAAATGGGCAATAAACTATACAATTCTAGCCCGTTAATGACCCCTAAAATAAGCTATTCTTGGTGCTTATCACACACACACACACATGTATTGCATCGTTGCGTAATAATGAATCATATTGCAAAATAGATTACGGAAACTTTAACTATGTATCTGTATGTAAATTTCTTTGATAAACAATGTGTGATGGTGGGAAAGACAAATTCTTTATATTCATAAAAGACAAATAAAGTCACCCGAGAAAAAAGAATGGTGTCTCTCCTAGGTGGGATTTACTTTTCTTAACATCATAGAATGTGATTCTCATTGACTCGAGCATTCCTAAGTCAAAAATTGCACCAAATGTGTGAATAATTTTCTCACCTTTTAAATTCTTAGGAAAGTTAAAACATCGCTGATTGTAATTATTTTATTAACTTTTTTTTACAATGCACATAAATATACGATTTTTGAAATTTTCATGCATCTTTCATTTTATTTTGAAATCTTGTCCTGTACTTTTTTCTTGAGAAAAAGAAATATGTTTCATAGTTGGTATGGAAACTAAAACTGTTAAAATAGTCTAAATAATTTATGCAAAACATAAGTTTCTGACTTTTTTTTTCTTTTTTATTAACTTAGATTATCCCAATTTTGTCGGACTAGCTAATCCTAAACCCACAGGACCCTGACCCTAGAGCCACTGCGGAGATAAACTGTGAGTGACGCAATCAGTCCCTCGATCAAATCCTAATCTTCATATGCGTCCAAAGGATTCAATTCAAACCTTACATCATCCTTAGACCTTATTCCTATGCATATTTTCAGTGGGATTCGAACCTCCACACTGACTTTCTTATTTTCATTATTCATTAAAAATCATGACTCAATAGATTAGTCTTATCTCTTAGGAAGAATATAATTGCAGTATGATTTAAAAAAAAAAAACTTAATAATTAATACTATAATATTATTATAACATATATAATTTTTTTTTCCTCCCAAAATACCCTGTGACCAGTATGCCGTGAAAAAAGTATAGGATTGAGGAATTGAGAAATTAAAAACAAATAAACAAATAAATAAATAAATTTCATAGTAAGTAGCCAATTACCAGTGCAATAGCATCTCGGTAACCATTTCAAATGAGTGGTTATAGTTTCGAATATTGGTGGTGGGAGTTTAAAATTTTTGGGCTAAAAATGTTTGAGAAAGTATGGAACAGATATTATCTTAGCTTGTAAAGAATCATGAGTATTTCAAAAACAAAATTATAGTAAGTGATAAAATTGTTGCATATTGAACTATGTCATTACTTTCATCAAGATGTTAATCCAACAACAATGAAAACACTTCGTCAACTTGACTTTTTTCAGGCATTAAGTGGGTAAAATAACAAAAGAGAGAGTTTAAAAAAAGTCAAAAAACTATATATATATATATATATATATATATAGGGTCACATTTGTGTGAAACTGTCTCGTGGATTCGTAAGATAGATCAATCGAATTAATATAGAAATGTAATACTTATACTGAAAAATATAATACTCTGTAACTACGTACTCCTAATGGCACTTATGAGAGGTACTCGGTAGGTTACGAGAGGAGGAGCAAAAGAGTACCATTCGGTCAAACCCACCGACCGAGTAGAGGTCATCCACTTTTTGAAACGGCATTCGTGCCTACAAGTGTCGGCGTACACGAGTCAATCCTTTTTCAGGCTCATTGCTCTTATATATATAGTGGTGCAAATCCCTTTGTTTTTCCAATGTAGGACAAAAGCTACTTTTAAGCTTTCCCCGTTCTTTTTCCAACTCAAATGAGTCTACTTTGATAATCAATTTTTCATTCACCTATTATCTGTTTTGAGCGTACAATATATCAATCTCTTCATCACACTACGAAGAATCCGAATATACTTTGACCCGACCCAAATCGAAAGTGGACCGTACCCTACATATATTTATACCACAAAATATCCACTTTCCATGCCATTTTTTTTTATTTTTCTAACACTAGGCTCGACATAGGTAGCAAGAACTGGGCTCGGTCACGTCTGTGTTGGCCAAGCTCGGCTTTGGAGTCCTGCAGTTGGTTGGATCCGATTTCTTATTGTTAACCTATTCCACCCAATATTTTTTATTAAATAAAGAAAAAAAGAAAAGGAATTACTTATTTACGAATGATGTGGCCATGGGACTCTAGGGCTCATTTTATTGGATAAGTCTTGATCCAAGTTGGGGTACGTGGTGAAAGAGCTTGGCTTATACCTTGATGGGCTAGAAGCGCACGGTGGCCCAAAAAGGCAAAGATGGAGGGTGGCGGCTGGCATGGAAGGAGGGGTGCAAGGCAAGGGAAGTGGGTGGTCGCTGGCATGTGACGTGGGCGATAGGCATGGAGGCAAATAGGTAGACAAGCAAGCAAGCAGGAGCCCAAGAGATAGGCAGTGCAACGAGGAAAAACGAACGGGGCAAGAGGGCCGGATGGCGTTGGAGGGGGTGCTGGCCATCGCCGGCATGCCAAGGCTCGCGACTGTTGCTCAGTGGCGAGGCGCCCCGGTAAATGAAAAAGACTCTCATTTCTAAGGGTCTTCATGGGTTGTGTAGTGCTTAAATGCTATTCTTTGTGGTTAATTCAGTGCCTTAAATGCTTTAATGTGCTAATGTGTTTGGGGAGTCTGGTCCATATAAGACATCACTCAGGCACCATTTCCACTCCTGGTCTAATCTCCTTCCTCCCTGTTGGTGTGCCTCGGTTTAAATCATGGTGGTAACATAGTTTGGTTACTTTATTCTATTTATTGACTAGTCCCTCAATTCTTTATTAATTTATTTGTTGGTCCTTCGGCTTATTATTTATACTATTTTGCTATTTTTGGGCCGTCATTCTTGGGTAGGTACCTTGGGCTTGTACATATTTCTGCTGGGTTTCACGTCCCGATAATAAAAATATTATTTTTCTATATCGTCCAATATTGTTATACCCAATTTATGGTGGACTCGGTCCCGATAAAACCATCAACGGATTAAATATAAATAGAACCAATATATCACATATTAATATATTATCATGTAAGATCAAGAAGAAGACGTGGCATCATTTTAAATTGACGATATTACTAGCGGCAAAGGTGGTTCACCATCAATTTAAAAATAAAAAAATAAAAAAAAATCAATGGCTATAAAAAAGTGTCATGTGCAAAAATAAATTATGTTCCACCTGATGTTATGCACATGGCAGATAATAAAATCTTTCTGATTTTGTTCCTCTTGGGCTACGGAGGAGTACATTCGCAATATTGCTTTGCAATTTGCATGTATGAATTTAGTAGGGTAAAGTTGATTGCATTTGGCCACTTAGCTTTCTGATGATTTTCACTCTTCATTCCTTCAACATTGCTACCCCATTTATATTATATATAATATTATTATTCACGTACTTTATTTCCATGGCCCAACCACATTTGCTACCTTCTTTTTGTTTCAGACACAATTCTATTCTTCTATTTTTGCTTAAATATTTATTTACTCTTTTTCTTGAAACCAAAATTACTAATGGATATATTAGACTCGGCTAACTTTTAAGCCTAAGAGGCTTGTCGATCCCGCTAGGAGGGATTACAAGTCTAGAGGGGGTGAATAGATTTGTATACGATTTTGAAAATTTTTTACTATTCGACTTATTAAACCGAAGTGTGAACTGGATTCAATCAACGTAACCTTTCATAAGAGTTGTGTAGCGGAAATATTTTAACCCCTTTTTATTTAGTTTTGCATGTAAATTTTATTTTGTTGAAATGTTAATTTTGTTTGAATGATAATGTAAATGCTTGAAATTAAAGATAGAAAGAGAGAGATTTTTATAGTATTTCGACCAAAACTCAGCCTACTCCACTATTCTACGTAAACTTCAAGGTGGATTGCACTAAACCCCTTTGTACAAAAAGATTACTCAAACCTTAAACACAAAGCTGGGATTGAGTTATAGGTTTTTCAACTCCACACGAGTTTCCTCCGCTTCTTTCTACTTCTTCCGAGTAAATATATATATTTTCGAATAAAAATCTTTGACTCTCCAACACATAGACTTGGCTTCTTGAAAGTATTCTTGATCTTCACTTATCGCAACACAAGTCTCATTGGATGTAGCGTTTACGCTTGAATTCTCTCTCACTGGTCACATGACTTTTGCACTTGAAAGCTTTTGAACACTTGAAAATTTTCACTTGAAAGACCAACGCCTTCTTCAATCTTCATTGAAGGTATTATGGGCAATTTGAAATAAATCCATTGGAAGGAGATGAATTTCAAATTTCCTTTAACTAGCAGGTAATAACCAGTGGACAATTCGAAAGGTTATTTTTTGTCATATTTTCCAGCCGTTGACACACCATTATCTGTTGAAAATTACTTTTTGTTCTACACCTTTTGTCTAGGCTTTTTAAGGAAAATCTCCCTTGGGAGGTGTACCTGGTACTCCTTTTGCCTTGGTGACATTTTCTCATAAAGCTTTGTTCGTTTAAGGTTTCGAACTGTTTGCTCAGAGAATGTCTCGAGCAATTCCATCGAACAATTCACTCTTACCATTCGTCGAGTACAAGTCAACCACTATTTGTCACTATTTTCATTTTCTCTCTCTATTTTTGGTTCCGAGTCATGGGCTTGGAAAACTTGGATGCAGAGTCTTGCGATCTCTTCACCTTCAATTCTCTATTTCTTTGCGGTGGCAAATTACTTGCGGATTCTAGACCCTTATAGTGTCTTTACGCAAGGTTCTCTTCAACCAAATAGAAGAATTATTTTTTACCGAACTCATCCAATGGGTTAGATGGTGGGGCCAATTGCAGTTTGAAAAATTTCGGTCATCTATAGTTTAAAAGAAATTAGATAGGAACGTCTTTTTGGATCGGCAAAAGTCAGACTTAAGTACTCTCTTTCACTGTCAAATTCTTGTAGCACAGAGAGTGGGAGGGTGGGGGAATGGGGTCTAATCATGATTATATTAAGCCCAACTTAGTCTTTTAGGCCCAAGGAGTGTGGTACATACCCAAGGCAAAGCATGCAGACCAAAGGTCAACCTTTGGGTCAGCTGCATTGGGAGACCGAGTCGACTGGGCATGAGCTCAGGGGATGTACCTGGGAGGCTCAAGGCCAACCAAAGGCTATGCAAGGAAGTAGAGGTCATGCCGGTTCTTGGTCTCAAGGTCGATCATTGGGGGCGCCCATGACATAAAAAGTGATTATGGACATTGGATGATGATATCGAAGTCATGCCGAGACAAATGGATTTTTTTCCACCCAAAAGCAATAAAACCCGCCAAAATGTTTCAACCATTTTAAATATTTATGTCCACTATTGTTGGACAAAAATTCATAGGCATTGTTAGTATAGTTTCAATTTTGAGATAAATTTGATGGGAAACCAAAAAAATTCAACCATTTAAAAATTTTCCTATCAATATGATTGAACAGAAATTTATAACCATTTTTCATTCATTTTCAATTTCGTCATAAATTTGAGAGGAAGTCAATTGGAGCGAGTTGGAAAGTTGACAAAATAAATTTTTTATTTCATTTTCTTTCTAGGAAAAACACGATTTTTCATGAATAAAATTGAAATGTTATGGAATATATCACCTAATAGAAGGAAAACTTCAAACTATGACATCATCTTACATATAGGGAAAATGATGATGTCTCTTGGTAAAAAGGACCAAAATGATGACTATCTAAAATGAGACTTGGAATCTAATTAAGTACAACAAATATGATATGCACCTGTCCGTTTCATCTGTTAACTTGTTTAACAATAACAAATTGATCATTCCAAATTTCCTATCCGAGTGCGATATTGCAACTTTTGGCGACCTAGCAAGCCTAGCCTGCAACTCCTAATATTTCAAGTTACTCCAAATTGAAAACCTTTTAATTTCTCCATTACACTAAACACAACTAACATGTTTGACTAAAAGTCAACTTCAATCTACCTGTTTTAGCTTCTAACCAATGCAAAATCATCACAGTATTATTGTGCTGGAGGTTATTGCCCCATCCTCTGATGACTCTCCATCAACCATTTTTATTTGTTTTAGCAGTTGTCATGGCTCTCTGGGAATTTTATTTCCTAAAATTGAATATTCACATGTGGTTTCTTTGGGACAATTGATCTTGTTGGAATTTGATGTTTTAATTTGTGTATAAATATTTGTTCATTTGTGCATATGATTTTAACTTTAGAAACCTAAAACATAATGAAAAGGAACTAATAATATTAATGTGAAAACACTCAAAAAGTTATGAAATTTTTGCCTGTCAATTTGAGAATTTCACTATGATACATGTACATCAATGAAAAAACCACACCATTGAAGAGTGAAAGAAAGAAGATTCCTAATTCTTTGCCTAATTCACCATTACATTTTAATCAATTTTGGATTTAGTATTCAATAATGGCAAAATCAACTTTTCAAACCTACCTAATTAAATTCAATAGTATAATTTTTTTTTTTGCACACTGCATTGGCATCTGCACACTACATGTGAAACTAATCTAATTTATGCCTGCCAAAAACCTTGTAATTTAGTGGCACCTCTCATATGGAAGGGAGTGAGTTCGAGCACAGTATGTTGAGGTTGAGAAAGTAGCTATGGACCAATACTACATAGTCAGTAGTACTAAAAAAAAAAATCTAATTTATGGCTCTAATCGGAAATCACTCTTCTAAGGGCATTGTTGCATACACAACCCATTCCGGCCACTTTAGCTAATACATTTTTATAAATTCGGTCCAAAATGTTTAAAATGTCTCCTTTCACCAAAATTCACATTTCTAGGTACATGCGCTTTCAAACATTTAGCATTGAATTTAAAAATTTTAAAAAAAATTAAGAAATCAATAGTTAATCAGATTAAATTAATAATAATCATGGACTTAGTAAAATATATTATAGTCACAATATCAGAAGTAAAATTAATCTAATCTTAGTATATTTTTGCACTCAAATTGATATATTCAAATAAAAATACAATAAAACTTTACATCGATGTGATACAAAATACATCGGAATCGTGACGCATAAATTTGATAATTTATGTTTGATCTTTGGGAGAATGTGTTTGGTAGGGCAGAGAGAAATGTTTCTGGTAGTGTTTGTTGACGATGCTCCATCGAACCATATCTACCGCCCTACTTCTTCCTCTAGAACATTGACGACCTATCTGATCCTCACAACATTTTTATTTCCATTTTCTTTTTGGTCGTAATAAGAATGATTCTGCCATCCTGAAAACAACTCTGTTGAAATGGATACTTAACCTTATGCATTGCCCAGCATCTTCTCCGGCCTTTGAGGTTGGAATTTTCCTTTTCGATAACTTATTAGGGGTCACATCGGCGGACTTAGATTCATGAATCATTTTATTCATTTCTAATTAAATATAGTGTTAGGAATATAGCGGAATAATGCGGAAGCGAATAATCGAAAATTGAGAATTATAGGAGTTAAATAATAGGGAAATAATAGAAATAACAAATGAATGGACTAAATGGGAAAATATTTAATATATATATTAATCTCTTAAAAGAGAATAAAGAAAATATATATATATGTACTACGTGGGGCAGAAAAACAAAAGGAAGGAAGAATGAATTAAAGATATTGATGAGTGCCTAGAATTGAACACAAAGCTGCCTATTTATACAATGAAACAAACGAGAATAATGCGGCAAGAAGCGGAATTCCAACGATTACGGCAGAGAGTGTAGGAATGAGTACATCGCATGCGAAGCCAACGGAGAACTGGTCCATGCTTAATTTGATCCACACGATTATGTCTAACAATCTCCACCTTGGATCAAATTCATTGTGGAATAACTGCAACAGCCAACTAAACTCAAATATTGTTTGAACTTAGTAATTGGAAGAGGCATGATTAGCAACGAACCACTTGGACGAGTTGACACAAGAAATAGCCTCAGAATAACAAGATGGATCACCATCAAACTCCTGTGCAACCGAAAGTGCATAAGCAACCAAGTGGGTTTCATCATCACTAGTAGCATACCTAGCAGGTTTTTTAATTGTCCTCCTAGGCCGGTCTTGGGCAATAGAGTACTCTCGTTGTTGCTCGACGAGAGGCGCAGTACTAGTAGATGCATCATCTTTAGTATTACCATCAGGGGTAGTAATACTATTCATAGGCCTGAACTCAAACTCCACCTTCTCTCCAGTACTCTGCGTATCACCTGTATTGGGAATAACACGATCTTTTCCAGAAGAAAGTAGTGCATTTTCATCAAAAGTGATATCTCGACTTAGAATGATCTTGTGGGAATCAGGAGACCATAGACGATATCCTTTCGACTCAGAAGCATAACCAAGGAAAATGCATTTGACAGCTCTAGGGTTTAATTTACCCATACTGGAATGAGCATAAGCAGGACATCCAAAAACTCGTAACATAGAGTAGTCAACAGGATTACCTGACCAAACTTCTTCTGGAATTTTGAAATCGAGGGATGAATGTGGAGACCTATTTACCAAATAGGATGCAGTAGAAACGGCCTCGGCCCAAAAGTCACGCCGTTTCCATAACCCAACATTAGAGAGCATACAACGAGCTCTCTCTAACAGAGTCCTGTTCATACGTTCGGCAACACCATTCTGCTGGGGTTTTCCAGGCAAGGTCTTGTGCTTGGCAATTCCTTGTGCTGCACAGAACTCAGTGAAATCTGTCTCACAGAACTCCAAGCCATTGTCTGTCCTGAGCTTCTTGACCTTTTTTCCTGTCTGAGTCTCAACGAGAATTTTCCACTTTTTGAAAATAGAAAATGCCTGATTTTTATGTTTCAAGAAATAGACCCAGACTTTATGAGAAAAGTCATCAATAATAGACATAAAATATCTACAGCCTCCCATAGACTAGAATTTAGTCGGTCCCCATAAATCAGAATGTATATATTCCAATACATCTTTGGTACGGTGTGTAGCAGTAGAGAAACTAACCCTCTTTTGTTTCCCAAAAACACAATGCTCACAAAATTGTAATTTACCCGTACCTGAACCGATGAGGCCTTTCTTGCTCAGGATATGCATGCTTTTCTCACTCATATGCCCCAGACGCATATGCCATAGTTGAGTGAGATCAGCATCAGACACCGATGAGGATACCGCAACTGAACCTGTCACTGTACTAGACACCGATGAGGATACCGCAACTGAACCTGTCACTGTACTACCATGCAACACGTACACCGCAACTGAACCTGTCACTGTACTACCATGCAACACGTACACGCTTCCAGAACGAGAAGCTTTCATAAGGACAAGAGAGCCTTTAATAACTTTCAGAACTCCACCTTCAGCTGTGTACTTGCACCCCAAAGATTCCAAGGTGCCCAATGAAATCATATTGCGTTTCAAATCAGGAATATACCGAACATTGGTAAGAGTCCTGATAACGTTATCATGAGTTTTAATCTGAACACTTCCAATTCCACTAACCTTGCATTGGGTATCATTACCCAGCAAGACAACTCCACTATCAACTGGTTCTAGAGAGACGAACCAGTCTTTGTGTGAACACATGTGGAATGTACAACCAGAGTCCAGAATCCACTCAGTTTCGCTTCGTTTGTCACCGGAGCTAACAGATAACATCACATCGCCTTCTGAATCACTTTCAACAACACTAGCTTCAGCGGACTTCTTTTCTCTCTCTTGCTTGTTCTTCAACTTGAAGCATTCAGTCACATCATGACCATGCTTCTTGCAATACTTACAGGATTTGTTGGACTTACGTCCTTTGGACTTGGATCTAGATTTTTTATTGCTAATCTCCGTTTCAACTGAACGACCCCTAACAATCAAGCCTTCACCTTTGTCCCTAGACTTAGTTTCTAAGTCAAATTTTTCTTTGGACAGTAGGTTCGACTTAACACTGTCGAAAGTTAGGACTCCAAGAGAATTACCATACAGCATAATTTCTTTGAAATGCTTGTATGATTCAGGGAGAGAAACAAGCAATAAAATAGCATGGTCCTCATCTTCTATTACGACATCAATATTTTCCAAGTCCAATAAAATAGAATTGAATTCATCCAAATGAGACTGAATTGAAGTACCTTCCATCATACGGATTATGTACAGCCGCTCCTTCAGGCGCAGCTTGTTCGCCAGAGATTTGTCCATGTAGCGCGAATCCAGCTCGGACCATAAACCTGACGTAGTCGTCTCACCTATCACCTCACGTAGAACCGATTTAGACAGGCACAACTGAATGGTTGAACGTGCCTTGTCATCTAAATCTTCCCAATCTTCATCTGTCATTGTAGCCGGTTTCTTCTTCTTCCCAGCTAGCGCTTTCTTCAAACTGTTCTGGGTCAGAACGGCTTCCATCTGAACCTTCCAGATAGAAAAGCTAATTTTCCCGTCGAACTTCTCGATATCGAACTTGGTAACAACATCTTTGAAAATAATTCTCAATTAAACCGCTCTGATACCACTTGTTAGGAATATAGCGGAATAATGCGGAAGCGAATAATCAAAAATTGAGAATTATAGGAGTTAAATAATAGGGAAATAATAGAAATAACAAATGAATGGACTAAATGGGAAAATATTTAATATATATATTAATCTCTTAAAAGAGAATAAAGAAAATATATATATATGTACTACGTGGGTCAGAAAAACAAAAGGAAGGAAGAATGAATTAAAGATATTGATGAGTGCCTAGAATTGAACACAAAGCTTCCTATTTATACAATGAAATAAACGAGAATAATGCGGCAAGAAGCGGAATTCCAACGATTACGGCGGAGAGTGTAGGAATGAGTACATCGCATGCGAAGCCAACGGAGAACTGGTCCATGCTTAATTTGATCCACACGATTATGTCTAACATATAGCAATTTAAGTCTGTCTCTATTTAATCAGAGGTCTCAGATTTGAATCGTAAGAATGCAACTATTTTAAAATTATGAGAATATGTTCTTTTATTTTTGTGGTCTTACCTGACACGAATGAAATTAGTGTTAGTATATGAAAATGAATTATTTTTTAAAAAATAAAATTTATCCAATCCAATATGTTAAGTTATTACAAAAATAATTTTATTTTCATACATCGATTTAAATGGAATCTTATTGCGAATGACACTGAATACCCTGCTATGCATACATAGTATAGTTAAAACTTTATATAGCAACATTGATTTCTACCCTATTTCATTGCAAGAAATCATTTTCTTCGAAATACGGTAGTAGAAATCATCCAAATGATAGGACCGGGCCTAAATATATGCATGGGACCATACAATCTAATGGAATTGATGGACTAAAACTTTATAAGATATTTCAATTTTAATTTGTAGTTTTTAACTATAAATATAATAATAATAATAATAATAATAATAATAATAATAATAATCTTATGATGAATATATAGTGGGTCAGATATTCATTAATATACTTGATTTTATGTCACTATTATAGATTGGAACATAATAGATTTATCATAATTCTTTAATTTACTAGATAGCCTAAAACCAGCCAATGACCTTGTGGTCAATTAAGTGGCATGTAGTGACACTCCTCCAAATGAAAAGTCGCGAGATTGAGTTTTGTAGAGACGGTATTGAACCATTACCTATCCTGGATGAAGCCTCAACTGACAGAATTTTCAGTATGAGATTAGTCCAGACGTTATCTTTTGACATAGTAATACCTACTACAAACTCAATATTTTTCCATATAGTAACTTTACTCTCATCGCGCCTCCTATTTTAGAGAGACATATATTAACTTTTGACATGGTAATACCTAGTACAAACTTGTGGTGTGTTTGATTGATAGGTTTAGCTATTAGAAATTGTTATCAAAGTCATTGTTATTGTTTAGTTAGCATGTGTTTAGAGCATTACTATCCGTTTTTATTTCCCCCTTAATTGAAAAACCTATTTCCTAATAAAATAAGGGTTTCTTTCCATTATTTTTTACTTTTTTATTATTTTTATTTTTTTTGTTCATATGGGTGCTTTGGATGTCTTTATATTTAAATCAGTTGTCTTGATTTTTTGTTCTTGTATTTTTAAAATCTTTATTCTCATTATAAAATCATACATAACCAAACAACAATATTGATAATCATTCCAATTCCACCCTACTACAAAAAATGCAAAATACTTTCACCAAAATTCATTACTATTACCAAGTATCTGAAACTCATTTCAATTCCGATTCCCATGTGCGAACTAAACACACCCTTAATACTTTTATCATTCACTTTGTGATGATATCAGGTGTGAAAAGTTATTATGCCGATTCACATGATATAATTTTTTTTTATACATGTACAAATAGAGAGAGAAAAATGGTGAGCTTGCAATTATATTCAAATGATTTATTAAAAGTATTAATATTTGTAGTCATTGATATAACATCTCAACCGTATTTGGCTAATATTTTGGTGCGACATGGGCAGTCCATATGTTTTTGTCCAGCTGTAAGGACTAAACACTAAGAATGCAGGTTACGCAGCATGTGCCATGAAACCTACCTCACAACTCCTCTCAATGCAGTATGTAGTATATCTCAAGTAAATGTGTGTGCATTAATGTCCACACGTGTGGTGTATTTATTACATATTCACCAAATAATGCTATTTTTTATGCCACAAAATAATAATAATAATAATAATAATAATAATAATAATAATAATAGTAATATAATAATATTTTCTCACATCATGTTCGATCAACCCCTTTCACTTAGCCAATTACATTTTTTGATACAAAAATGCAATATTTAGGTCAAGTTCAATTCTCAATCCATATATTGACTATTGAAGATATATTACTTTTTTAGATTACAATTAGTTACATTATGTTTCATTGTAAATAATAAAAATATGTTATAAATAAAAATAAATAAATAAAAAGATGTTATAATTGCACTTTTGTATTCATTACTTCAATATCTTGTAACAACCAATCAAACCATACTAACAGATTATATAATCATTCAAACGCTTCAAACTGTTCAAAAAGAAAGTTCAATTGAACCTTAGTACGTGTAACATGTTTAGTGAGTTACTACTGACATGGCTAACACTAGGCTCACACATGAATTTCTAAGGCTATCCTTATCCCTCAATACTCTCTCACTTTCAGAAATGGGTCTCACTTCCACATCACCCAATTTGCAAACCATTTACTATTCACACTACATCCCTGCAAATCCAATCAACTTTTGAAAGTGGGCCCCAATTTCACATCACATTAAAAATTTAATATCTTTTTCTCAATAAATATCATTTTCTATTCAACATTATTAATTTATATCAATATATAATTTAATAATAAATTAAATAATAATTAAAATTTTAAAATAATTACATTACAAAATTAAAAAAAAAATTAACAAAATAAAAGTCACGTATAACAGTATAGCATTTTAGAAATTAACAAAAAAAAACAAAAAAAAAAAAAAAGCTATGTATGGGTGGCAACTGTAAAAAAACAAAAAAAAAATGGAGAAATAAAGGGTGATGTATTGGCGGATATCATTCTAAAAATTAACAAAACCAAAAAACAAAAAAAAAAATCAATGTATTGATAAAAAAAAAAAAAAAAAAAAAAAAAAAAACCCTCAAAAGTCACGTCTAAGCAGATTGGCAAACTTGCTGCAGTAGCAAGTTTGCTAAATGGCATGGCAAACATCTAAATAAAAAAATATTTTTTTCTTTGCCACCTCACCCAGCAAATGCATGCACTTGCTGGGTTGAGGGCAGCCTAATGTTGGTGTGAAACTGTGAATCCCACTATACAAAATGATACGGTAAAATACAGATTCCAAGTTAAACCGGAAAATACAATCTATTAATGGCTCAAGGATCCAAACCCGGTTACAAGTCAAGTATGGGCTTAAAGGGATCAGTAGGTCAGCAGTGGGCTTCCCTACTATCCGAGGTCGCTTTAAGTCTTCCTCTAGAAAACAGCCAAAATAACCTCTCTCTCCTCATAAATGCGCTATTTATAAGTGGGAAAGGCACGGTCGCCGGGCCTCCGGCATGGCGGGAACGTGGCGCACATGCACCCGCCTCACTCTTCGCCCAAGCGGGAAAGAGTACGTGGCAGCCGTTGGCATGCCACCTTGCGGATCAGTCGGGGGTGCTGCTCGGCCCGTGATGCCCGACCTCGCCACGGTCTTCCCGACCTGCCGGACTCCCGACCGTAACATCCTCCGACCGGGTCCGGAGTGTATTTGACCGGTTCTGGAGTATATTTACTATTATCTAGCCCCCTCACCCCAAAGCGCGACGAGTGTAAGCGCAAAGGAGTGGTTCGGGGTGAAAACTACAATCAAGCCGACCATAAAACTACTTCTCGGGACGGCCCTCTCGCGCAGGTGCACAGGAACTTAGTGAGGACTTTCACATTGCGGAAAACGCTTTGGCGGGAAAACTCTCGAAAAACGAACCGCCATTCCCGGGCGACGATTCGCCTACCCCGCCTTACGTCTATAAATAGCCGCTCCTCCCTTCGTCGCCTACTTTTGCCATCACAGCTATCTGGAGATCAGAGCTTCCCGAGCAAAACAAGAGCGATCGCTGTTCGCACCGCTAGGTCTTCACTCTCCCCCGCCGCTTTTACACTCGGTAAGTTCTCTACCCTGCTCTTTTTTTTAACAAGATAGACCCCGTAGTTTAGGTCGGCCCCGCATCCAATAGCTGAACCCCAATCCATTCGCTTAAATAAGAATTAGGATGTCAGACTCGGACAGCCAGAACGTATCTTGTCGGGACTACGACGAGGGCGATGAAGCGGGTTACGAAAGTTCCTCCCCTTCGACGGGAGGCTCCACCTTCGACCAAATCGACGAAGTGCAGCACGTTTCAACCGACGCCGAGGAGAACGAAGGTGCGCTACAGACCGCAGCCTCTTTCGAGGATGTCAACACAACGGGTCGAGGTAAATCTCCGCGGGTGGTGGTCTCGGCACTGTTTCCGCATCTCAGCCCCTGTACCATGGACGACGTGGCTACATCGTTACGCCGAGGGGGCGCGCCTCGGGAACTACGTGCCTCAAGGCGAACTTCAAGCCTTGAGGCCTCATCCCGAGCTCAAGCCCTCTTGGCTCCGGGCAAAGCAAGTTCGTCACCGCCGAGCCTCCCCCAACCATCGGCGTTGCCTGCACCTGCCGTGGCTAGCTCGTCAGCTCCAGAGCCCTCCGAAACCGAACCGGCGGACGTCGAACCTTCCACCACTCGGAAGAAGATGCTGTTTCTGAACAGCGAGGTTGTCAAGCAGCAAAAGTGTCTGCCCACCCGCGCTGAGACCGATGAGATCCACGCGCTGCTGCGTGGTCGGATTCCATACAAGGTCAGTCGGTCGCTCAGTAACGTGATTGATCGGCACGTCGACGATTGGCTCGGGATCCATCTGGACTCCCTGAAGGCGCCACTGACCTTTCCCTTTTCTCCTTTCCTCCTGGCTTTTCTGAGGTACTACGAGGTTCTTCCCGGGCAAATCATCCCGAATGCCCATCGGATGATCGCGTGCTTTCCTTAGATCTGCGCCCTGCATAAGCTGGTGTGCACCATGGAGTTATTCAATTTCCTCTACACCGTCAGGCCTCTTTCGGCAAAACACGGCGGAGGTTATCTAATGCTCCAGTCTCGGGGGTACCACTGCACTCTCATCAACGTCCCCGACAGTAATAAGGGGTGGAAAAACCGGATACTTTCGGTCGAATACAAGTGGAAGCTACTAGTCCCCCGAGTGTGGTCCACGCACTTCACCGAGCACAACTTCCCCAAGCGGACCCGAGCTCTATCCAACGCGGCAGCGAAGATTTCTTCGGAGGTATACGACTACCTCATCTTCCGCACCCCGGAGGGTTACAAAAAAGCCAACCTCGAGCCCCCAGACTACGGTCGTAGCGAGAAATATGAGCCAGTGCCGATCGCCACTCCAATCGCTAAAGGTTCATCGGCCGAGCCGAGTCAAGGTTAACGAGATTGTTCTCGCCCAACTCTAACTTCCCCTGATCGGTTTTAGCGGTCCAACCATCCGAGCTAACCTTTTTGTTACTTGTGCAGACATGGCACCCGACAAAGCGTTCATCGCTCTGGCAGCTGCCCCTCGCCCCAAAACTAAGGTAGCCCTGGGGGCGAAAAAGGCCACCGCCAAGCCAGCCGCCGATCCCCCGGTCGTCAGCGTTTCTGCTCCGGCTCCCATCGACACCTCGTCGGGTGGAGGCACAGCCCCCGATCTCCCAGTCACTCACGGACAAAGTCGGCGAGGGAAGGAAAAATGCCAAGAGCCCGAGGTCGAGGAGGTTCTTACCCTGAAGCGCACCAAAGCGCTCCTCCAGTACCCGACTTTCCGAGCTTCACGAAGGCCTGCGCGAGAGGGACGCGTTGGCCTCCACCCTCGTCGATCAGATAAGGGACAAGGTGCCCGGCATGGAGACCATCATGGGGTGGTCGTGCAACTGCCTCGGCGAACAGATTGCCGAGGACATCCTCCAGGTAAGTTTGTTAGTTACTGAAATGCTTATCAACCCTCGGTCGGATGCAGGTATCTAACCCTCTCAACCCTTCCAGCTTACTCACACGACGACCGACCTCTTCTGTCGGGCTCAGGCCTTAGAAGGCATCCGGGAAAAGGAGGTCGTGCCCCTCCAGAAGCAGGTCACTTCGGCCGAAAAGAGGATCCAGGAGCTGGAGGAAGAGCTCGCAGCCGCCGAAGGTCGGGCTGAGAAGGCGAAAAAGGGACTTACCGAGGCCGAGAACCGGGCCAAAAAAGCGGAGCAGGCCGAGAAGGAGGCCAACGACAAAATGAAAGATGCCAGCAGCCTCGCTCGGTTCATCTGCACCGATGAGGCCGTAGCCAAAGAGTTCCTCTCCGCCTTCATCAACACGGAGGTCGGGGACCGGCTCACGTGGGTCTACGGGCAGTGGGCTTTCTCTTCGGGTTGTCGAGCCATACAGGAGCAAGTTCACACGGCCCTGACAAAGGGCCTCGAAGAGACCGACCTCCCCGAGGTACTGGCCTTACTCCCCAGCGAAGTGGCCGACCCAGGCCCCAGGCCCTATTCCAAGCCGGGTCCCTCTGAGTGACTGGCCGGCGAGGAAGCTTTTTGTGTTATTTAAAACTGGCAGAGCTCGGCCCGCCCTTGTGCTGAGCACTCTAAATTCTCTTGGAATAACGTTATTTTCGCTTTAGCTTAAAATACCGATTACTTTGTTTTAGTTTTTAAGGTTAAAACACCACATGGTCGACAGACCAACACAATCGGGCACCTTACTCTTTATCTTGTTCTGATACTCGATTATCCTTCGAGCCGCGACTTCTCTCTTTTCTTCCAAGGCATCCAACTCAGCGACCATCATTCGCTCGTTGTCATTCTCGGCGTAGCCGCGCTCTCGCGAAGTCGGGATCCAAGCTTCGATCGGTAGCCGAGCTTCAGCCCTGTAAACCAGTGCGAAGGGGGTTTCCTTGGTGGCCTCCCGAGGAGTCGTCCGATACGCCCACAACACATACGGCAACTCGTCCGCCTAGCTTCGACCAGCATCGAACAGCTTCTTCTTCAGTCCATCTAGGATCGTTCGGTTTGCGTTCTCGACCTGTCCATTTCCTTGGGGGTATGCCACGGATGATCGGATGGACTTCGTGCCGACCGTAGCTAGGAAGTTTTGAAAATATTGGCTCTCAAACTGCCTTCCATTATCCGTGATCAGGTGCACGGGGACTCTGAACCGGGCGATGACGTTCCTCCATACGAAACGCGCGCACTGCTGGGTTGTTATGGTCGCCAAGGGTTCCGCCTCAATCCATTTTGAAAAATAGTCGATAGCCACGATCACGAACTTCTTCCGACCTGCCAACATCGGGAACGGACCTATGATGTCCACCCCCCAGCGAGCGAATGGGATCGCCGTGCTGATCGGTTGGTAAAAGGTCACCGGCCGACCGAGGTCTTTGCAAATTTATGACAAGGCTCGCACGCTCTAACGAGGCTTTCACAGTCCAGTTGGATGGACGACCAGTAGTATCCCATAATCATGATCCGGCGTGCAAGCGACCTGCCCCCCTAGTGTGCCGAGCATAGTCCCGAGTGTAACTCCTTCATGACGATGTCAGCTTCGAACGCGTTCAAGCACCTCATCAATGGGCCCCCATAGGATCGCCGGTACAAACGGTCGTCCACGACTTGAAATCTGGGCGCTCGGAGCCTGACTTTCCGCGCTCGGTCCTCTTCTTCATGCATTTTTCCGTCTTGGAGGTATTCTTTGAGGTCGGTAATCCACGGGTCCTGTTCTACTTCGACCGGCTCAACCTCAAGGAGGTCGATGCATGGCGCAATTGCTTCCTCGATGTGAGCTATCTTCGATATATGCTCGGGAGCCTCATGTACCAACCGCGACAACATGTCTGCATCAGCGTTGTTCGACCTGGGAATGTGGGTGAGTTCATGGGCTTCAAATTGTTGCAGGACGGTCAACACCCGATCTCTATAAATTGTCAGCTTGTCCCCTTTGGTGACGAACTCACCGTTAACCTGCCCGACGACTAACGCGGAATCCGTTCTAGCTCGGATGGTCTTCGCCCCGAGTTGTCTCGCCCGCCGTAGTCTGGCGATTAGGGCCTCATACTCGGCCTCATTGTTGGTCGGCGAGAAGTGGAACAAGATAGCGTAGTAACCTTAAAGCCCTCGGGGGTCGTGACGACTATCCCCGCTCCTGCTCCCTTCTTCCCGTTGGACCCATCGGTACTGACCTCCCACCAGTCAGGGGTCGGAGGACTACTGTGGCCAGCTACGGTGTCCCGTGCGGTGCACTCTATCATGAAATCAGCCAGAGCCTGGGCCTTGATGGATGGTCGCGGTTTATATTCCAAAGCAAATTGCGTCAACATCATGGCCCACTTAACCAGACGTCCCAAAGATGTTGAGGTCCTGAGGATGACCCCAATCGACTGTTCCGTTTACACTCGGATATTCCGACCTTGAAAGTAAGGCATCAGTCGTTTCGCCGCAATGACTAGCGCGAACACCACCTTCTCCAGCTTGGTGTATCGGAATTCTGGTCCCTGTAATGCGTGGCTCACATAGTACACCGGTCGCTGTACTCCTTAATGATCAACTCGGCACAAGACCGCACTGACAGCCCGATCTAAAACAGCAAGATATACCTCCAGATCTTCTCCCGGCTTGGGCTTCGACAGGACAATCGGGGACGCCAAATAAGCTTTGAGATCTTCGAAAGCTGCTCGGCTGTCATCATCCCAAGTAAAACTGTTGGACTTTTTTAAGATCTTAAATAAGGGATGAGCCCGATCCGCCAGCTTGGAGAGGAATCGGTTGAGCGCTGCCAACCGACCAGTGAGTTGTTGCACTTCCCTAATGCTGGTCAGGGGCTTCATATCCAAGATGGCTTGAATTTTGGCCGGGTTCGGCTCTATTCCACGTCTGGTCATCATGTAGCCTAAAAAATTTCCAGTCTGCACGGCAAAAGTGCATTTCTTCGGGTTCAATCTTAATCGATGTTCGCGCATGATTTGAAAGCATGCTCGAAGATGGTCTGGATGGTCGGCTCGAACAGTGCTCTTGACGAGCATATCGTCTATGTAAGCCTCCATCGATCTTCCCAGCAATCCCCCGAACACCGAATTGATCATTCGTTGGTACGTAGCCCTGGCGTTCCTCAGTCCGAACGGCATCACTCGGTAACAGTATAGTCCATCCGGTGTCACGAATGCTGTCTTCTCCTCATCGGCCTCGGACATCATGATCTGATGATACCCTTTAAAAGCATCCATGAAGCTCATGAGTTCCGCTCCCGCTGTCTCGTCGACCATCTGATGAATGCTTGGGAGTGGATACGGGTCGAGGGGGCAAGCTCGGTTTAAGTCGGTGTAGTCGATGCACATTCGCCAAGCAGGGGGCTTGGGCACCAGGACCACATTCGCGACCCATTCCGGGTACGTAACCTCACGGATATGATCTGCCGAGAGTAATGCCTTTACTTCCCCCTTGACGAACTCGCGTCGGTCGACAGACAAGTGTCTTTGCTTCTGTTTAACAGGTTTAGAGGTCGGACTAACGGACAACCGATGGCAAATCACAGCTCGATCAATTCCGGGCATATCCTCTGGGCCCCAGGCGAAGATATCAGCGAACTCTCGCAGCAAGGTAAGGATCGATCGCCTGAGGTCCGGGTCGATAGACATTCCGATTTTGATGCATCGTTCAGGCCGACCTAACTCCAAGGGCACTTCTTCAACGGGCTCGAAGGGCCCAGGCTGCTCCTTCTTTTCTTCATCTTTTCGTCGGGCAATGGTGTTCACGCGAGACGTGTTCGCGGCCTGTTTCTCTACTGCTCGGACGTAGCACAATCTGGCCGATCGCGGATCTCCCCGGACTGTTCCGACACCTTCCGGGGTCGGGAACTTCATACACAGATGAGGCATGGAGATGATCTCCTTCATTTGGGCTATCCCCGGCCGTCCTAAGATGACTTTGTGCACGCATGCCAGATTGACAACGATAAACTCCATCTCCACTTTCAAGATCTTGGGATAAACTCCGACCTCTACAAGGAGGATGACCATTCCCTCAGGGTGAACCATGTCGCCTGTGAAACCCGACAGCGGAGTTCGGACCGGCGTTAAGGCCGACCTCTCGATTTTCAGTTTGTTGAAGGCCTCCAGATATAAGACATTAATGCTGCTGCCAGTGTCCACCATCACTCTTCGGACCTCCGCTCCGCAGATATCAACGGTAATGACTAACGCCTCGGCGGATTGGTCTCTTCCAAGGGGGAGGTCTCGGTCGGTGAAGGTTATCGGCTCGTCCTTCATTCTCTTCTCCGGTTGGCTGGTGCTGATCGAGCATACGGGTAAATCCCTCGACCAAGATCGTCGACGAGCTGGATAGTCGCCCCCCTCCGGCCCGCCGAAGATAACATGGATGATCTGTTTCGACCCGGCGGTAGGGGGGTCATGGTCGGGTTCTGGCCCCTTATCTTTTTTCTCCTTGTCAGACTTCTTGAAATATTTCTTCCACCCCCGGCGTCGGTTCTTCTTCTTCTCGGCAGCAAATTGCGCCAGTTCTCCCGAGCGCGAGAGGTCTTCGATCAGCCCTTTGAGGACATGGCACTCGTCGGTTTCGTGCCCCCGGTTCCTGTGATAGGCGCAGTACTTGTCCTTATCGGGGCCGTCTCTCGCCGGGGCCGGGAGTTGAATCATATTGCAAGACTGAGCATACTCCAAGATTTCCCCGATCGGTCTTGATAGGGGGGTGTAGATCGGATTCCCATCCTGATCCTTCCTTCTGGGGTCGGGCTGTCATCTCATGTCTCTCTGACCTTGTCCTCCGGTTTCCAACAAGCGCTTAGCAGCGTTGGCTTCTTCGGCCACTGCGTGGTCGGTCATTCTCCTCAAGGCTTCCTGGTAGGTGTTCGGCTGATGGAGAACGAGGTCCTGATACAAAGGCCCCGCTCGTAGCGCAGAGAGCAGTAAGTTGACCGCGGTGCGATCGTCCACCGGCTCTATCTCCGCCACGCCGGCCTTCCACCTTTCTCTAAAAATGGTTAAGGACTCGGCTTCTCGTTGCTTGGCCTTTTCCAAGGAAGTGAAGGGTTTCTTGGCAGCCCTTGAGATGGCAAAGCGGTGAATGAACTTCCTTGCTAGTTCGGCGAAGTCGAAGATGGATCCTGGTTCGAGAGACGCGAACCACTCAGCCGCCCGACCGGACAGGGTCGAGTAAAATGCTCGACACATGACCGCGTCTGATACTCCCATCATCAACATGTTCCCGTGATAAGAGTTGATGTGTTCTTCTGGATCGGTTCGCCGAGAGTAATCCTTGCATCCCGGCACACGGAGGTCCATGGGGTACGGCTGCTTCATAATATCTTGAGTAAACGGCGCTCGGAACAGATTGCTTTCCATCCCCCTAGGGCCTGTAATACCCCGAAATTTTAAACCCAAAATTTCTTTTATTAAGATTATCTCGGATTTATTATTAAATCCAAACATTTTCAAAAAAATATTTCGTTATAATTATGTACCTTTCAAAACAAAGGTTGTTTCGCGAACTCTGGACCAACGTATTTCGAATCAAGTTATTGTTTTAAAAGGGGTCCAGATGTTGTTTGAAATTAACCTATTGTAAAATTTTTATCTCAAAGGATTATTTTGTGCAAAAATATTAATATTAATATTTTTGGTACCAAGCTTATGAGATAAGATTCATCCATATTTTATTATTATTATTAGTAATATTATTATTATATAGATTTGGATGGATAAGTATCCATATATATTATTATTATATTTACAATTGTGGATAATCATCCATATTTTATTACTATTATTATTATTATTATTATTATTATGTATATAATATTACGTATATATATATATGTGTGATGAAAGAAGAAATTTCATTTCTTCATTCCACAATTCCCATTTCCAGGTCGTGGAGAGAGAGAGAGAGAGAGAGAGAGAGAGAGAGAGAGAGAGAGAGAGAGAGAGAAGCAAGTTTCAAGCTTTGATCGCGATTTGTTCGGTAAAATTTATATTTAATCAGTTAAAAGTTATATTTTTACTCCTAGTTCATAGTTTTGGGTAGAATTTTGTTGAATCATATTTGTATTATTGTGCTCTATGTTAGGATTTTAAGAGCAAAGGTTGAATCCCGAGCTTCAATCTTCGAATTTCTTGTGTTCGTAGTGAGATTGAGGTAAGTTACCCCTCAAGTTGGAATTATAGCTACTCAAAGTAAGTAATTGGTGAATTACTTTCCAATCCATGTAGTTGTGTGTAATTTGTGAATATTTTGTGTATTGGACATGTTGTACACATAAATTAGGAGTAATATGTGTATATATGTATATGTTGTGTGTGTGTAGCATGATATATATATACATAGATATTGTGTACGTGTGAGAGTGTATATATATTAATCGTGTGTGTGTGTTAGGTATATATATTACATGTATGTGTGTTATATATATATTACGTGTGTGTGTGTTGTGTATATATATTACATAGGTGTGTATCATATATATAATTAATTGTGTGTGTGTTATGTATATTGTGTGTGTGATATATATATATATATATTACGTGTGTGTTATGTGGTATAATATATATATATGTGTGTAAGATACATATTATATATATGCTATATATATATATACCGTAACATATATATATATATTATGTTGTATATTATATATATTATATATATATGTGTATAGGTATGATAATATTATATGTGATAGGTATAGGTAGTGTATGTGAACTATGTGTTGTGAACGTGAATGAGTAATAAAGTGCGTTGTGAGCATAGAAAAGAATTTGATAGTGTAGTCATGCCATGTTGGTTGTTGTCGTGATATGTGGAATTATGTACCACGTGTTGAATACATATGTTAATGTATAAGTAGGAAAGTTGAGCGTATTGTCGGAACAATAGTAGTGAATGTTTAAAAGGAATAAAACCTTAGTTTCAGAAGTTACGAGGACCTTGTTGTCTTGTTTTACCTCGGGCTATAATTACTGAAGGTTGTCAATGTAATATGTACGGTTGTATTCGTACTTTGGCGAAGTCTATTCGCCGAGTCTCTACGTCACTCATGTATGGCTAGACTGTGGGGGTGTGCACACTTAAGCGTATTGACTCTGTCGTCTCCGGGTTGGTGTCATTTTAATGGACCTAGGCGGGGCCACACTAGGGGCCATTCCAATGAACCTTCGTCCAAGGGACCGAGAAGAGAATTTGGGTAATGACCGCAAGCCCAAGTTCCAGGTTCATTCGGTCAACCGACAAGGAATATTCAACATTTCCTATAAGGCCTCATACTTTGAAATGAAACTAAGTCGAGTTTTCATAAATAATGGTTGAATCAATGTCTATGATGAGATGTGTGATGTCTATGATGAGATGTGTGATGTCTATGATGAGATGTGTGATGTCTATGATGAGATGTGTGATGTCTATGATGAGATGTGTTATGCTATGATGAGATGTGCGATACTAGTTCCAAGAAACTAGACGTTTGACGTTGAGAAATGGTATATCGTGAAGTTGTCAGGTATGGTTGTGGGAATTCGCGTGTGTAATGTGAATATGATGAACTTTATGCTTATTTGTTTACATTTTGGTAATTTACAAAAAATGAAAGCATGTCATTTAATAGGACATTCTATGCTATAGTCCATTGGTAAGTTAAAACATCTTTACCTATGAATGAGAAGCTTATGGGTTCTTACTTAGCCGTCGTGCTAACGGGTGCTTCATTGTTACCCTTTAACAGATGTCATCCAGCAATGAGTCGTATAGTTCGGTAACTTCACCGAACTATAATGGCTCAGTTTTTGGATATGGAGTCTATGTACAGCATATGATAGGGGAGGACCCCTACGTACCCGGCCACACTCTGCTAGCTCCTGATGATTCCTTCTCACCATCCAGCTCTCTTGTGTCTCTGGTAGATGCTCATCTGGCTCGGTGGGGCTACTACCCAATAGAAGTTTTACCGGGTAGCGACCCCCTAGAGTTCATTGTACATTACCCATATCTCTGGGATCCCACTCCTCCCGAGGGAGAATGGTCTATGGTCATTGTCATCGATCGCTCCTTGGATCACCTTAAGTGGTTTGAGGGCGAATGGCATCTAGTTTGGGGAGAGTTTGAGATCCCAGTGTATCGTATGATCTGATAGGTGGTGGAGGTCAAGTCGGGATAGTCTAAAACTCTCTTTTTGTGTACATATTCTGCAGCAGTCTTAGTAGATCAATTACCAAACTTGGGCATTGTGGTTGTATATATCTATATCTAAAGTATGTTTTGGGGTTCTAAGGATGTCGTTATCACTCCTATGAACCTATATATATATATATATATATATATATATATATGTTTGGAATGTTTAACTTATACCTCTGTTGTCGAGTCAGATAGTTATGAGTTGTTACAGGTGTATGGGAAGCATGTGTAGGTCAGGAAAATTAGCCTGTGCACCTAGGGAGGAACCGCTAAAGGTTAGCCGGGTTCGACCTAGGTGTGGCGGTGATGCTCCCGGTTGTAGGGTTGACCAACCCGGGGTGTCACAATTGGTATCAGAGCTTTAGGTTATGAAATCCTTGTTTTGGGCAATAGAGTTTGGTAAGCTCTGTTACATAGTGGAGATCAGAGCCTAGGATCGAGTCAACCTAGGTTTGTTAAGATAAGCTTAAGTTACTGTGTCACCCTAACCCAAGTGTAAACCTTTCGGAACGGAATCGGAGCTGGTGGCTGGATAGCGGTACATGGGATCACCTATCATTGCTGCATATAATCTTGAAAATTGTGTATTGTGTGATATAATCTCTGCTAATGATCGTAGGTGTTTGTTGTTAGTAATTGTGATTGTTTGATGATTCGAAGAGTAGGATACACTATTGACTATAGTGCCCTACTGTAGCACTTTGTTGATAAATGTGGTAAAGTGAGTAGTGACGTTGTAGTATAGTAATTGAGTAGATACGATGCTGCGTTCGGGGTGGTTAGGTTGCGAAATTCTAACCCTTTTGGAAGCTGATTGCTTGTTCAGTAGATATGCCTCCTAGACCGGAAACACGTAGTCGTGCGGGCAACGAAGAAACCTCTACCATGGATCGCATGGTGCAGATGATGGAAAGAATGACTGAGTTCATGATGGCTCAGCAGGCTCCAGACCAAAATCAAGTTCAGCCCCGAGTAGATTATGCTAAAGCAATAGCCAGCAGACACCCTCCGACCTATGCCGGAGAAGAAGATCCCGTGGTTCTGGAAGAGTGGATCAGAACATTTGACAAGTTGTTGGACGCAGTAAACTGCCCTGCGGATCAGAGAATATCCTCGGCTGATCTTTTGGTGGACTACAACTGGGCCTGATCTTTTGCAAGAACCAGACTTCGACTGGGAAGACTTCAAAACAGCATTGAGGGCTCAGTTTTACACTGAAAGAATTCGAGGAATTAAGTGCGAAGAATTTCTAAGGCTGAGACAGAAAGGGGCAAGTATTCAGGAGTATTATGCAAAGTACATAGAACTGCTAAGATTCGCCTAGGATATCGTGCCGGATGACGTGAGTAAGGCCAGAAGATTCGTGCGCGGCATGGACTGGGATAACCGAAGAGCCCTTGCACCGTTTATGTGTTCGACCCTGAAAGAGGCATATGAACGGGCGTCGGACCATTATCAAGTGCACCTGGATCAGCAGGAGGTGTACGGCCGAAACAAGAGAAAGGCCGAGGCGCAGCAGGGGAAATCGACACTTGAAGGCAAGAAACAAAACTTTGGAGAAGCCAGTAGCAGGCAAGGAGAAAGAAAGGGGGAAGTAATCCAAGTAAGGGGTTACCCATGTCCACGGTGCGGGAGGATCCACCCTGGTGAAAACTGTCGAGGGGAGAAACTTACATGCTTCCAGTGCGGCCGAGTGGGGCACACGCAAAGGAACTGCCCTATTCAACTACGGCGCTATCTGAATCTGTTAGGAACATCATGTAATAGGTTTTGATGATACCAACTGTTAAGTGAAAATCCCCAAGTCTCGATACATAGGCAAAACGCTGTAAGTTCGACAAGTAAACCAAGAGCGAAAATACAACCGGGTAACTTTGAGCTCAACTCGGAAAATATTTAAGCTTAAGGTAAACCTGTTTGAACATCTTAGAAGTCTCGTGTTGTAATCATATAGACAGATCAGAAGACAGCATGGGACAACTCTGGAGGAATAAGGGTCTGCGAGACATCAACTAAGTCTCGAGACATAAGCAGAGTTCGAGAGGTAGGACCTCTCGATACAGCTATCCAGTTCGAGACATAAACAGAGTTCGAGAGATAGACCTCTCGATATTTGAGTACGAGACATCAAGCAATCAAGATATCAACCTTGGTCTCGATACACTAACAATTCTCCAACAAAGCTGATTGACGGTCAGGAAGCATACTTAAAGTTTGGAGAAGAAGAATATCATGGAGATAGAATAATGAAGAGGTGCCGAACGTGAAGATTTCAAAATGGGCGGAAATGGATGACACGTCAGATTTCCACCACAAACGGTCAAAAGGTGCACCAATGCTGAAGTGGCCTGATTCCCTACAAACAAGGAATAATGGGAATATAAAAAGATTAACTTTTACCAAAAGACGAAAGTGGAGCATGGACTCAAGAAAGTGAACTATGGAATATTCACTACAAGACAAAGAGGTTCAAGTTACAAGATCACTACTCCATGAAATATGCTGAAAATATGGAAGACCCATGATCAGCATTGGAGACAAATTTCAAACGGAATAATTTTCCCTCCAACGGAATTATTCCTCAACTCTCATATAAAAAGGACGTGAAGACAGAAAGGGGAATAGAGTTAGAAAATTCGAAAGAGGTGTCTGATTCAAACGTTCAAGTGCAAGTACTAAATTTGGAATATCATCCTGATATTCAAAACAGCGAGAAAACACATCTTAGTGTTTGAGAGAGTTACAAAGCTAAAACTATTATACATCTAGAAGGTGACCGAAGCTGCTCTACACCGAAGTTGATTCAACGATAGCTTGTGGTCAGATTAGAGTCTGTTACATTCAACTGTGACAACCAAAAACACCTTGCTTTGGATTAAGCAAGAGAGGTGGAGTAACCTGGCAGCTGTCCGAGTGAAAGAAACCTGAGGCTTGACGCGGGCTTGGTGATCAAAGGTCAAGTGCTCGAGAGGTGGAGTAGCTGGAAGCGGAGAGAAAGACCTTGGAGAGGCGGAATAACCTGGGAGCTGTCTTGTGAAGATCCTGAGGCTTGAGGCGGGCTTCGTGATCAAAGCTCAAGCGCTCGATATTGTACTAAATAAGGGAAGTTTTTAGTGCAATCCTTCCAGGGAGTTTCTGGAAGAAGAGTGGACGTAGGCGGGTTGGCCGAACCACTTAAAAATCTCTCTTACATTTACTTACTGCTTTTATCTCTCGCTAACCTCTCGATTGCACTGCATATAAACACACCTCTCGAACTAACTCAAACTCGTGCTAACTAAAAGGGGATAACATTTCCGCTGCGCATAAAACTTTGTCTTCACCTCGTGAGGTATCGAACCTAAACATCCTAAGTTCAATACACACGAGAGGTCGAAAAGATTTTCAAAATCTTATACAAGTCTATTCACCCCCCCCTCTAGACTTGTACCCCATCCCCTTGGGACCAACAATTGGTATCAGAGCAAGTTCTCTGATCGATATAAACCTTTGTTTATATTGCCTAGAGATCCTTCTTTGAAAAATCCTTTAAAAGTTTTCAAAGCACGAGATAGTTTTTCTAATATGGATAGTATGTTGTCGAGACATCTTCTCTTTGATCTTAGCAGGTTCGATGACTGGAAAACACGCATGCTTGCTTATCTATCAGCCCTCCATGATGAGATGGCCGAAGTTATAACATCTGGACCAGTCAAGATCATGATGGTAAACACGGCTGCTGAGCAAACCAGGGATACACCAAAGTATGTCCCCAAACCTAGGGAAGAATGGACAAGTGATGATAGGAAGAGAAACAACCTGGACAACATTGCCAAGGATATTCTCTTCAGAGCTATAGACGAAACCATCTTCCCAAAAGTAAGAAAGTGCAAAACGGCGAAAGAGGTATGGGATACTTTGATGTTAATTAGTGAAGGTGACGAACAGGAAAAGGAGAACAAGCTCACCGTGGCCATGAAGAAGTTCGAGGACTTCAAGATGAAGCCAGGGGAAAGCATCGACAGCATGGAATCTCGTTTCATGAAGCTATCAATAGAGATCAGTGATCTCGAGAAGGAGATTCCACAAAAGGAGCTAAACCTGAAGGTCCTACGAGGCCTTACCAAGGAGTGGGAAATGAAGGTGATCACAATGCGTGATCACAGGGATCTGAAGAACACCACAACCGACCAACTGTTTAGAGATCTCAAAGCCTTCGAATTTGAGATGTTTCCGAGAGATGAGGACGTGGTGGACAGACGGAATGTGGCACTGGTTGCGGACCAACCAACCACCTCCTCAAGGTCAGATCCTAATCCCACTGATTTTTTATCTGACGAACAGTTTGCTTTCTTCATAAGAAAATTCAGGAAGTTCATGAAGAAGACACCGGAAAGCAATACACGTTCACTTTCCTCCTCAAGAAGGAAAAATGAGAGATACACATCCAGAAGAATGGAGGAAGAAGATCAAGGTCTATGCTACAACTGCAGGAGACCGGGGCACTTCAAGGCTGACTGTCCTTACCCTAAGGTAAGCAAGTATCAAGGCCTAGAA
>NC_044916.1:18832649-18881585 GCF_003576645.1 Ipomoea triloba | reverse complement strand
CTGAAGAGTGCAAAGCTCGAGAGACGAGAGAGCTTAATCTTCGAAAGGTCATAGCATCATACACTAATTCCTCCAAAGCTATGGAGAAAATGGTGGACGATTACAGACCAGCAAATGACAGAACCGGTCTCGGGTTTCGTCGGAACAATCTCTCGAGAGATAAGCAGACCAATGGTTTGGGAACTTCAAGAAATGCGAGAGATAAGCAGACCAATGGTTTGGGAACTTCAAGAAATGGAGGATCTCAACAGACCAATGGTTTGGGAACTTCAAGAAATGGAGGATCTCAACCCAAACATGGTTTGGGAACTTCAAGAAATGGAGGATCTCAACCCAAACGAAATAAAGGTCATAAAGGACCAACAGAAAAGACCAGAGTAGCTATTCATAAACCGTCCCTATACACCAGCAATGGAAAGTATAGGAAGGTTACGAAGAATGGCCGGGTAAACACTATCGAGAGATCACCTCGCTATTTCTCGCAAGGCCATTCCAAGTACAAAAAGAGCTACATTCCATATAATGCGCCTCAAGGCAAATATGGAAGGTCTGAGATCCACATAGTTAGGAACTCACGGATGGAGAAAGGCAGACTCTATCCATCTAGTGAGAATTGGTCATCGAATCACAATTTCTGGAAGAAACCTCACTTTCAGCAATTTCACATGACCAAACAGCGTATGAAAGGCATGGTGCATAAGCCGATCGAAAAGTCTATACCTAAGTTGATTTATGCACCAAAGAGGCCCAAAACATTTGCTAGCATTCCTTATAATTATCAAACGTACAATGACTACATTGCGCCTAGGCCTGGAATAATGGGCACAAGGTATAAATGGATGCCTAAACTCACTAACCCACCAGGACCCAAAGTTTGGGTACCTAAACTTGCTTAATTGCCTTGCAGGACACCAGGGACGTGTGGTTCATTGACAGTGGATGTTCGAGACATATGACGGGAAATCTAACACTGCTAGAGAACATCTAACCTATCGAAGGTCCCTTGGTGACATTTGGCGACAACGAGAAGAAGGGACGCACAAAAGCTGTTGGTGAAATTCAAAAGAATGAGCTGGTTATTAAGGGAGTATCCTACGTTGAAGGGCTCAAGTTCAATCTCCTTAGTACAAGCCAGTTCTGTGACAAAGGCTACAAGGTTGTCTTCACCAAAAGCAAATGTCAGATTATGAACGAGGAATCTCTCGAAGTCGTCTTGGAAGCAGCAAGGAAAGGAAACATGTACATAGTGGATTGGAGGTCTGCAAAACCATCCCTATGTATGCTAGCAAGGAGCAAGGAAGATTTATGCTGGGATTGGCATAGTAAGCTTAGTCATCTGAACTTCAAGACTATCAACAAGCTTACTAAGAGGAACTTAGTGGAAGGACTGCCCAAAGTGACGTTTCGAAAGGATAAAATTTGTGAGGCATGTCAACGTTGCAAACAGATCAAATCCTCCTTCAAGAGCAAAGCCGAGACATCATCCACTAGACCATTAAGTCTTCTTCACATGGACTTATTTGGCCCAGTGGATCCACCCAGCATAAAGGGAAAGAAGTACACTCTTGTGGTAGTGGATGACTACACAAGATTCACTTGGACCGTGTTCTTAACCAAGAAAAGCGAGACAAAAATTGCCCTACCAAATCTCTTGAAACAAGTTCAAGTTGAAAAGGAAGTCTCGATACTAAAGATCCGGTCAGATCAAGGTGGAGAGTTCGTTAATCAAGTAATCGAGAGCTACTGCAACGAGAACGGAATTCATCATCAACTATCAGCTGCTCGAACACCTCAACAAAACGGGGTTGCTGAAAGAAGGAACAGAACTCTCAAAGAAGCTGCAAGGACCATGCTCTCGCAAGCCAACATATCACAAGGATTTTGGGCAGAAGCAATCAACACAGCGTGCTACACCCAAAATCGGTCCTTGATAGTAAAAGGAGTTGGAAAGACTCCATATGAGTTGTGGAATGGAAGAAAACCGAATGTAAGCCACTTCCACTCATTCGGGTGCAAATGCTATATTCACAACAATGGGAAGACTCAACGAAGAACTTTTGAAGAAAAGGCAGATGATGGAGTATTTCTGGGATACTCATCGACAAGCAAAGCACTCAGAGTCTTCAACAAGCGGAGTTTGGTGGTTGAAGAGTCCATACATGTTACCTTTGATGAAAGGGCATCAACAGATCAACCATCAAAGACNGGAATGAAAGAAAACCGAATGTAAGCCACTTCCACACATTCGAGTGCAAATGCTATATCCACAACAATGGGAAGGCTCAACTAAGAACTTTTGAAGAAAAGGCAGATGATGGAGTATTTCTGGGATACTCATCGACAAGCAAAGCATTCAGAGTCTTCAACAAGCGGAGTTTGGTGGTTGAAGAGTCCATACATGTTACCTTTGATGAAAGGGCATCAACAGATCAACCATCAAAGACAACGGAAGCTGCTGAGGAAGATCAGCCAGAGTCTATCGAGAGATCAAACTTACCTCTCGAAGACAAGCAGTCGATAGTTCGAGACGTAGCAGAACTCCAGTCAGAATCAGATGATGAAGAGTCTACCAAGAAGAAAGCGCCTGACTCAGTTGATCAAAACCAGATCATAGATGTTCAACCCATATCTCAACCTTCAATGGAAGTATCAACTGAGGAGCCNACATGTTACCTTTGATGAAAGGGCATCAACAGATCAACCATCAAAGACAACGGAAGCAGCTGAGGAAGATCAGCCAGAGTCTATCGAGAGATCAAACTTACCTCTCGAAGACAAGCAGTCGATAGTTCGAGACGTAGCAGAACTCCAGTCAGAATCAGATGATGAAGAGTCTACCAAGAAGAAAGCGCCTGACTCAGTTGATCAAAACCAGATCATAGATGTTCAACCCATATCTCAACCTTCAATGGAAGTATCAACTGAGGAGCCGCAACCCGACCTAAGATGGCTGAGAAATCACCCTGCTGATCAAGTGATCGGAGATGTACGTGACAGAGTTCNTGAGGAAGATCAGCCAGAGTCTATCGAGAGATCAAACTTACCTCTCGAAGACAAGCAGTCGATAGTTCGAGACGTAGCGGAACTCCAGTCAGAATCAGATGATGAAGAGTCTACAAAGAAGAAAGCTCCTGACTCAGTTGATCCAATCCAGTTCATAAATGTTCATCCCACATCTCAACCTACAACGGAGATATCAACTGAGGAGCCACAACCCGACCTAAGATGGCTGAGAAGTCACCCTGCTGATCAAGTGATTGGAGATGTACGTGACAGAGTTCGAACCAGATCAGCATACAGAGAAAGCATGTTTGCTTGCTTTCTATCTCAAATAGAGCCTAAGGTGATCGATGAGGCTCTATGTGATCCAGATTGGGTGCAAGCCATGCAAGAGGAACTTTATCAGTTTGAACGGAACGATGTTTGGGAACTAGTTCCGAGACCTCATCATCAGAATGTCATTGGTACAAAGTGGGTTTTCAGAAACAAGATGAATGAGGATGGAGTTATTGTTAGGAACAAGGCCAGACTTGTTGCCAAAGGCTACTGTCAGGAGGAAGGAATAGATTTTGATGAAACCTTCGCTCCAGTGGCACGTCTCGAAGCCATACGCATCTTTCTCGCATATGCCGCCTTCAAAGACTTTAAGGTATATCAAATGGATGTCAAGAGCGCTTTTCTGAACGGACTTCTCGAAGAAGAGGTGTACGTTGAACAACCTCCGGGTTTCTTGAAGGACGTGGGAGCTGACAAAGTATACAAATTAAAGAAGGCACTTTACGGCTTAAAACAAGCTCCGAGAGCTTGGTATGATACCTTATCCTCTTTTCTACTTCAGTGTGGGTTCACCAAAAGCCTAGTGGACAAAACATTGTTTAGAATTAAGGACGGGGATCACATCTTATTGGTGCAAATCTATGTGGACGATATTATTTTTGGAAGCACCAATCCAGACTTGTGCGGGAAGTTTTCCAGGTTGATGAAAGGGAAGTTCGAGATGAGCATGATGGGAGAACTAAACTACTTCCTTGGATTACAAGTGAGACAGCTTAAGAAAGGTATCTTCATCAATCAGGAGAAATACACCAAGGATCTGCTCAGAAAATACAANGAATTGGGAATGATAGAATTGGGATGAATGGTCAAATCTTATCTTCTTGTATTTAGTGCCATGAACTGTTTAGCATGTGAGGAGCGGTTTCATCAACTTTATGGCAGCTTTGGAGTTACACAAGCATTGAATGGTCATTCATATCGCATCCCGTGACTCAACAGTGGTAACCTTTTTGGGCTATAAATAAGAGGGTTTCTTTCAGAAGTTCATATCATCAACTTCCCATGGAGAAAAAGAAAGGAAAAGATGATGCTCCATTCTTTTATAGAGGAAAGAAACCGGCAGTCAAGTCCAAAGATTTTCAAGGAGAAAACTATCCAGAATCAACGAAGGGTGAATAGATTGCGGAGCTTCCTGATAATCCAAGCAAGAATCCTATTCCCATCCAAGGTGAATGGATTCCCAAATACGAGGAGATCCACAACGATGGGATACTGGAGTCAGGAGAAGAGTCCCGTATAAGTGGGACTCCTACTGCTGCACATTCTGGAAAAGAGCCTTCCTCAACCAAATGGAGAACCAAGGGAAATGGAGAGGAAGACCATATGGGACTTTCTGAGGTCAGCAGCAGTCAAAGGGGTGATCATACCTAATCCAAAGACCTTAAGAGGATTAGCGATGAAGATGGTCACTCCCAACTACAGTAAGCAGCTCCGGAGAGAAGAACAAGAAAGGGAGTAGCCACCCCTAGTTCTGTTATTAGAGAAATAGGACTTTAGATGGCTAGTTCCTGCTTTAACGATATATTCCTATTAGGCTGACCAAGGCCAAACAAAAGTTTCTAGGGAATCTAATAGGATATTGATTCATATGTAATGTATCTGGAAATCACTAAATGAACTTTAGGATATGTTCCAAGTGATATCTTTTAGATGAATCAAACTTGTTCTTCTTGCAATCTGTGTTCGAAAGGTAGTTCGAGAGATACCCGATCAGTTTGTCTATATACGTTATATCTCGAAGAAGGGTAGTTCGAGAGGTCACTTCGAAAGATAACAAACGGATATCTCTGAACGGAGGAATAAGGAGGGTTAGAGATCAATCACTCAGGGGGAAGATCCTTAACCAGATCAAGACGGAGGAATAAGGAGGTTTAGGGATCAATCACTCAGGGGGAAGATCCTTAAACTCATGTGGAAGACAATTCACCTTCGAGAGGTGAATCTGATAAAGTTCAACGAATATATGAGAGGGAACGGCTAACTTTGGATATTAATGCTAGCCACGTGGTCATCGGTTACTGACGGTTTTCCGCACTTAAGGGCATTATCTTGGTTAATGGGAGCATGCCTGTATAAACATCTCATTATATCCCAGTATCCAAAAACCGCATTATACTTTACCAAAATACCCTTACCATATCCTACATACATAACCGTTATAAAGGGTATTTCTGACATTTTACTTCTTTAAAATTAACCGGTATCCTTCCTCGGGTCAAGCTCTCAACCCTACCCATATATCCAACCCGAATCCACATGATATAAAAGCCAAATTCTTCTTCTTTACCCGGATTCAAGCTAAAACCGTTTACCCAAAACCCCCAAATCCTAAACACTGTACACATTCCCTCCAAAACCTCAAACCTGTCAACAATGGCGTCCGAATCCTCCACATCAACCTCATCTTCCGACGCATATCAGAAGGAGTTGCTACACATTCGCTCTCAGATCAAGCAAGTCAAGGCAGGTAGTATCCTTGACAGAAACGGCTTCATCACCAACTCCTCTAATCCAAAAATGGCGGAAAAAGTCCTGAAGAAGTTTGAGAAAGCAGGACTGATGAAATACATGACGCACGACTACCGGACCATTCACGCCCTCGACTTCACAGAATGGTTCGCAAATGCCAAGGTCACGAAGGGTAAAATCGAAAGCCGATTCAATGAATTTCCCATCACAACCTCCGTAGGTGACCTCAGAGCGGCATTTGATTTCGCGTCATCGGAGGAAGCAGTCAAGCATCTATCGGATTACGACTTGGACAAGCAAGCCTTCTGGGAGAAAATCCGACTAGCGACTGCACCACCCAGAGCATCCTCTGCCCTCCGCAAGTACCACCTAAAGGAGTGGTTTGCTCTCGCTGCCGACCTAATCATGAAGTTTGTGCTCGGCAAGGTGTCTGGAACTGACGAGGTTAGTCTAGACCTCCTCAAAATCCTCCATGCCATTTGGAACAACAACAAACTGGACTGGGCACACATTATCTTCAACTTCCTCAAACAGCAAGTGATGCGCTCAGTCTCCAACGCCAACCTGTCGATCAGTAAAAAGGTTGGTTTCGGCTTTGTTGTTCAATTTCTCTTAAGCCTGAAGGGCTTTGAATTGAGGGAAGGAAAAGAGATTCATCGAAATACCTATATGGGTAGGACGAAATCTCTAGTCCCCAAAGCTAAAGGTGCTAAGGCTGCACCTTCTCCCTCACAGCCAAAAGGAAGGGGCAAAAGGAAAGCCCCAGCCAAGGAGAAGGACTCTGATGATGAGCCTTTGGATGCTCTGATTCAGAGAGTTGCTTTGAGGGTCAAAAGGGCCAAAAATATTGTTGTCACCTAGGTTCGAGAGGTGACACCGTCAGTTATACAAGTACCCTTGGAGGACAGGGCACAAGCCCAGGGGGAACCTCAGGCTACACTGGCCACTGAGGTTGAGAGAGTGCCCCCTACCAGGTCCCTGTCAAGAGATTTCTGTGTTAATGATGATATTACTGCTGAGGGTACTGGTGACTCTGTTGGTTTATCTCGAGAGATGGCTCGAGAGGTTGAAGGTACTGGGATCAGTGATCCAGTACAAGGAGATGCAGAAGAACCATGTGAGATGGTTCGAGAGACAGACTACACAGTCAGGGTGGNAGATGGCAGTGGCGAGCCTGATATCTTCTCGAAATTGGGCATCAAGTTCTGGATCCTCCTCAGGCTCAACCTCGGTTTCTTCAGCTATGCCTTTACCCTTATCAGTTCTTCCACTGTTCAGCTTAAACACTCTTGTTTCGTGGGCAAGGTCTAGGAGTTGATGAGCTGGAATCTCTGAGATACCCAACCACTGGAGTGCAAACTGTTCTTCTGCCTCCATTTCAGCTGCTTGGGCCATCAGTTGAGTGAAAGGACTGGTTCTCCAGTTGATCCACCTGATCACCCTAGAGAAGTCATCAAGAATAGGTGCTTCCAACTGAGTAGTGACCTCTTCTTCTCCATCATTCTGTCCGTCAGACAGAACCTCTGTAGTAGTGATCTCTCGACCATTATCCGAGAGATCATCTTCCAATCTGACATCTGCTATTACTTGAGCAACTGATCTATCAATCTGAGCAGATTCAGTGGGTGTCAACTCAACATTTAGAACATTTTGCACTGGGTCCCTGACACAATGCCCTGATCATCAGCAGCTACCATGTAATCCTGAGCTTCAGCTGCTGGAACATCTAAAGAGATTTCTGTGATGATCTTCATGTTGATAATGATGCTGAGGGTACTGGTCAATCTGTGTTTGAACCTCGAGAGGAGACTCGAGAAGCTGAAGGTACTGGGATCAGTGATCCAGTACAAGGTGATGATGTGGAACCACGACAGGTGGTTCGAGAGATAGATGTTCCAGCAGCTGAAGCTCAGGATTACATGGTAGCTGCTGATGATCAGGGCATTGTGGTCAGGGACCCAGTGCAAAATATTCTAAATGTTGAGTCGACACCCACTGAATCTGCTCAGATTGATAGATCAGTTGCTCAAGTAATAGCAGATGTCAGATTGGAAGATGATCTCTCGGATAATGGTCGAGAGATCACTACTACAGAGGTTCTGTCTGACGGACAGAATGATGGAGAAGAAGAGGTCACTACTCAGTTGGAAGCACCTATTCTTGATGACTTCTCTAGGGTGATCAGGTGGATCAACTGGAGAACCAGTCCTTTCACTCAACTGATGGCCCAAGCAGCTGAAATGGAGGCAGAAGAACAGTTTGCACTCCAGTGGTTGGGTATCTCAGAGATTCCAGCTCATCAACTCCTAGACCTTGCCCACGAAACAAGAGTGTTTAAGCTGAACAGTGGAAGAACTGATAAGGGTAAAGGCATAGCTGAAGAAACCGAGGTTGAGCCTGAGGAGGATCCAGAACTTGATGCCCAATTTCGAGAAGATATCAGGCTCGCCACTGCCATCTCCTTGGGACAGACTGTAGAACATACGAGAGGTCTAGGAGAAACCTCTGGGGTTGCTCACGATGATATTGCAACAGCCGCAATCCCACTGTCTCAAGTCAGTAACTCTGCTCTGGACGAACAAGTAGAAGCTTCGAGAGGTGAATCCGAGACCTCTGAAGCACTTCAAGTGGCACCCAACACCGTTCTACTTTTGCCACCACCTGCGTCCACACCCTCGATTGACAACGATGAAGCTCAGACAGTTCGAGAGGGTGTAGTTCCGTTGCTCACACTGCCGGGTTTTCCTACTGCTCCTGAAATAATTATCATTCCAGACTCATCGGAGCAGACCGAAATGCAGTCCAATGAGAACTTAGAGTAGATTGCCCCAAGTCTTGCTGGTTCGAGAAGTACTGAGGAGGACGATGCGACCATCGAAGGTGGAAATCGGGAAGCACCTGTCGACACTTCGTCTCCAACCTCACCAGCAGATGACCAAGTTCCCAGCACTGGTTCGCGAAGTGACGCTGAGGGGGAACTTCTATTGGATGGAAACCGGGAAGCGTCCAATACCGAAGAACCCTCCCCGGCTGATCCAATCTCCACAGTTGCTGAAGCTGAGGCTCCAGGTTCGAGAGGTGAAGAGCAAGAAGTGATCCATCTCTCAGGTGGAAACCGGGAAGCGCCTGACATGGAGCTACCTTCGAGCTCTGAACCCGGTGTCCCTGTGGCTCCTCAGACACTTAATCGAGAGGTGGACTCGCAACTGCAAGTCATGGGTGGAAATCTGGAAGCACCCAAGTCCCCTCCGACAAAAGGTACATCTCGATCCTCTTCTCCTACTTCTGACTATGATCAACAGGCCGAAGAAGTCTTCATTGGCGAAGTGCGTCAATTCATGGCTGATCAATCTCAGAAGATGGCTCAGCTCGAAAGAATACTCGTTGTTGTCCGCAATGCTGCAATGCCTGCTGCTGGCACAAGTGAATCCCAAGGCCGTCATGCCGAANCAAGAGATTTCTGTGATGATCTTCATGTTGATAATGATGCTGAGGGTACTGGTCAATCTGTGTTTGAACCTCGAGAGGAGACTCGAGAAGCTGAAGGTACTGGGATCAGTGATCCAGTACAAGGTGATGATGTGGAACCACGACAGGTGGTTCGAGAGATAGATGTTCCAGCAGCTGAAGCTCAGGATTACATGGTAGCTGCTGATGATCAGGGCATTGTGGTCAGGGACCCAGTGCAAAATATTCTAAATGTTGAGTCGACACCCACTGAATCTGCTCAGATTGATAGATCAGTTGCTCAAGTAATAGCAGATGTCAGATTGGAAGATGATCTCTCGGATAATGGTCGAGAGATCACTACTACAGAGGTTCTGTCTGACGGACAGAATGATGGAGAAGAAGAGGTCACTACTCAGTTGGAAGCACCTATTCTTGATGACTTCTCTAGGGTGATCAGGTGGATCAACTGGAGAACCAGTCCTTTCACTCAACTGATGGCCCAAGCAGCTGAAATGGAGGCAGAAGAACAGTTTGCACTCCAGTGGTTGGGTATCTCAGAGATTCCAGCTCATCAACTCCTAGACCTTGCCCACGAAACAAGAGTGTTTAAGCTGAACAGTGGAAGAACTGATAAGGGTAAAGGCATAGCTGAAGAAACCGAGGTTGAGCCTGAGGAGGATCCAGAACTTGATGCCCAATTTCGAGAAGATATCAGGCTCGCCACTGCCATCTCCTTGGGACAGACTGTAGAACATACGAGAGGTCTAGGAGAAACCTCTGGGGTTGCTCACGATGATATTGCAACAGCCGCAATCCCACTGTCTCAAGTCAGTAACTCTGCTCTGGACGAACAAGTAGAAGCTTCGAGAGGTGAATCCGAGACCTCTGAAGCACTTCAAGTGGCACCCAACACCGTTCTACTTTTGCCACCACCTGCGTCCACACCCTCGATTGACAACGATGAAGCTCAGACAGTTCGAGAGGGTGTAGTTCCGTTGCTCACACTGCCGGGTTTTCCTACTGCTCCTGAAATAATTATCATTCCAGACTCATCGGAGCAGACCGAAATGCAGTCCAATGAGAACTTAGAGTAGATTGCCCCAAGTCTTGCTGGTTCGAGAAGTACTGAGGAGGACGATGCGACCATCGAAGGTGGAAATCGGGAAGCACCTGTCGACACTTCGTCTCCAACCTCACCAGCAGATGACCAAGTTCCCAGCACTGGTTCGCGAAGTGACGCTGAGGGGGAACTTCTATTGGATGGAAACCGGGAAGCGTCCAATACCGAAGAACCCTCCCCGGCTGATCCAATCTCCACAGTTGCTGAAGCTGAGGCTCCAGGTTCGAGAGGTGAAGAGCAAGAAGTGATCCATCTCTCAGGTGGAAACCGGGAAGCGCCTGACATGGAGCTACCTTCGAGCTCTGAACCCGGTGTCCCTGTGGCTCCTCAGACACTTAATCGAGAGGTGGACTCGCAACTGCAAGTCATGGGTGGAAATCTGGAAGCACCCAAGTCCCCTCCGACAAAAGGTACATCTCGATCCTCTTCTCCTACTTCTGACTATGATCAACAGGCCGAAGAAGTCTTCATTGGCGAAGTGCGTCAATTCATGGCTGATCAATCTCAGAAGATGGCTCAGCTCGAAAGAATACTCGTTGTTGTCCGCAATGCTGCAATGCCTGCTGCTGGCACAAGTGAATCCCAAGGCCGTCATGCCGAACTTCTCGAACAGGCAATATGGGCTGAGGATGCAGCACGGAAAGCCACTGATGAAGCTGCTGTAGCTCGAGCAGAGGCTGCAAGTGCGAGGGCTGAATTAGCCGAGATGAGAACAGAGCTTCGAGCCTTCCAACATTCCAGTGAACTTCGACAGGATGTAATGAAAGCCATACTCGATGACCTGTCGAACCAAGTGCCTGCCCAACTTCAAGCAATCTTCGAAGGTATGTCCATCCTCCTTTCCCGTGCTGATGATGCCAACAAGGGGGAAAATAAAGGGAAAAAGAATGGGGAAAATACAACAGGCAAGAAAAGGGCAGCAAGTGAACCGGCTAGACCACCTCCGAAAATACCAAGAATTATGAGCAAAGCAGTGGAGGATGCTAAACGAGCAGAAAATCTAAGGGTCCAGCGTACACTGGAAATGGAGAGAAGGAGAGAAGAGGACAGAGAAAGAAGAAGAAAAAGACAAGAACAACAGTCAGAAGAAGAAAGGAAGATCGATTTTTCTCATGACAAACTTTAAGGTTTGGAAACAGGGAAGATACTGAACAAATTCTGACTATGGAGATATTCAAGCTTCTGAAAATCACTGGGATATCTGTTAGGAACATCATGTAATAGGTTTTGATGATACCCAACTGTTAAGTAGAAATCCCCAAGTCTCGATACATAGGCAAAAATGCTGTAAGTTCGACAAGTAAACCAAGAGCGAAAATACAACCGGGTAACTTTGAGCTCAACTCGGAAAATATTTAAGCTTAAGGTAAACCTGTTTGAACATCTTAGAAGTCTCGTGTTGTAATCATATAGACAGATCAGAAGAAAGCATGGGACAACTCTGGAGGAATAAGGGTCTGCGAGACATCAACTAAGTCTCGAGACATAAGCAGAGTTCGAGAGGTAGGACCTCTCGATACAGCTATCCAGTTCGAGACATAAATAGAGTTCGAGAGATAGACCTCTCGATATTTGAGTACGAGACATCAAGCAATCAAGATATCAACCTTGGTCTCGATACACTAACAATTCTCCAACAAAGCTGATTGACGGTCAGGAAGCATACTTAAAGTTTGGAGAAGAAGAATATCATGGAGATAGAATAATGAAGAGGTGCCGAACGTGAAGATTTCAAAATGGGTGGAAATGGATGACACGTCAGATTTCCACCACAAACGGTCAAAAGGTGCACCAATGCTGAAGTGGTCTGATTCCCTACAAACAAGGAATAATGGGAATATAAAGAGAGTAACTTTTACCAAAAGACGAAAGTGGAGCATGGACTCAAGAAAGTGAACTATGGAATATTCACTACAAGACAAAGAGGTTCAAGTTACAAGATCACTACTCCATGAAATATGCTGAAAATATGCAAGACCCATGATCAGCATGGGAGACAAATTTCAAACGGAATAATTTTCCCTCCAACGGAATTATTCCTCAACTCTCATATAAAAAGGACGTGAAGACACAAAGGGGAATAGAGTTAGAAAATTCGAAAGAGGTGTCTGATTCAAACGTTCAAGTGCAAGTACTAAATTTGGAATATCATCCTGATATTCAAAACAGCGAGAAAACACATCTTAGTGTTTGAGAGAGTTACAAAGCTAAAACTGTTATACATCTAGAAGGTGACCGAAGCTGCTCTACACCGAAGTTGATTCAACGATAGCTTGTGGTCAGATTGGAGTCTGTTACATTCAACTGTGACAACCAAAAACACCTTGCTTTGGATTAAGCAAGAGAGGTGGAGTAACCTGGCAGCTGTTCGAGTGAAAGAAACCTGAGGCTTGACGCGGGCTTGGTGATCAAAGGTCAAGTGCTCGAGAGGTGGAGTAGCTGGAAGCGGGGAGAAAGACCTTGGAGAGGCGGAGTAACCTGGGAGCTGTCTTGTGAAGATCCTGAGGCTTGAGGCGGGCTTGGTGATCAAAGCTCAAGTGCTCGATAGGTGGAGTAACAAGAACCGGGGCGAAAAACTTGAGGCTTGAGGCGGGCTTCGTGATCAAAGCTCAAGCGCTCGATATTGTACTAAAAAGGGAAGTTTTTAGTGCAATCCTTCCAGGGAGTTTCTGGAAGAAGAGTGGACGTAGGCGGGTTGGCCGAACCACTTAAAAATCTCTCTTGCATTTACTTACTGTTTTTATCTCTCGCTAACCTCTCGATTGCACTGCATATAAACGCACTTCTCGAACTAACTCAAACTCGTGCTTAACTTTTACCAAAAGAAAAGTGGAGCATGGGAGAGTAACTTTTACCAAAAGACGAAAGTGGAGCATGGACTCAAGAAAGTGAACTATGGAATATTCACTACAAGACAAAGAGGTTCAAGTTACAAGATCACCACTCCATGAAATATGCTGAAAATATGCAACCCATGATCAGCATGGGAGACAAATTTCAAACGGAATAATTTTCCCTCCAACGGAATTATTCCTCAACTCTCATATAAAGGACGTGAAGACACAAAGGGGAAAGAGTTGAAAATTTCGAAAGAGGTGTCTGATTCAAACGTTCAAGTGCAAGTACTAAATTTGGAATATCATCCTGATATTCAAAACAGCGAGAAAACACATCTTAGTGTTTGAGAGAGTTACAAAGCTTAAACTGTTATACATCTAGAAGGTGACCGAAGCTGCTCTACATCGAAGTTGATTCAACGATAGCTTGTGGTCAGATTGGAGTCTGTTACATTCAACTGTGACAACCAAAAACACCTTGCTTTGGATTAAGCAAGAGAGGTGGAGTAACCTGGCAGCTGTCCGAGTGAAAGAAACCTGAGGCTTGACGCGGGCTTGGTGATCAAAGGTCAAGTGCTCGAGAGGTGGAGTAGCTGGAAGCGGGGAGAAAGACCTTGGAGAGGCGGAGTAACCTGGGAGCTGTCTTGTGAAGATCCTGAGGCTTGAGGCGGGCTTGGTGATCAAAGCTCAAGTGCTCGAGGTGGAGTAACAAGAAGCGGGGCGAAAAACCTGAGGCTTGAGGCGGGCTTCGTGATCAAAGCTCAAGCGCTCGATATTGTACTAAAAAGGGAAGTTTTTAGTGCAATCCTTCCAGGGAGTTTCTGGAAGAAGAGTGGACGTAAGCGGGGCGAAATATCTCTCGCTAACCTCTCGATTGCACTGCATATAAACACAACTCTCGAACTAACTCAAACTCGTGCTAACTAAAAGGGGATAACATTTCCGCTGCGCATAAAACTTTGTCTTCACCTCGTGAGGTATCGAACCTAAACATCCTAAGTTCAATACACACGAGAGGTCGAAAAGATTTGCAAAATCTTATACAAGTCTATTCACCCCCCCCCTCTAGACTTGTACCCCATCCCCTTGGGACCAACAGAATCCACCCCTGAATCTGAATTAAGGGGGAGGGTTTACTGGAGAACCGAGGCAGGGACAATTTAGCGGTGGAAATGGCAGAGGGAATAATGTCCCACAAGTAAGCCAGGGGAGACGGTCGAGTGTTGCTTCCAATATTACCAACAATAGAGGAAAACAGCCAGTTGGGGCCAGCAATTCAGGAAGCCAGGGGAGAATTTTCGTTGTCAATAGCGCCCAGGCTCAGGCAAGCGACACCGTTGCTGGTACCTTCCTAATAAACTATGTGCCTGGTTTAGTTCTATTTGATACAGGAGACACGAATTCTTTCATCTCTTGCATGCTTGCTGATAAATTGGGGTTAAGATCTACTACTAGGTTAAACCTTAACGTAATGACGGCCTCAGGACTAGTAATAGCTTGTAAGAACTTATATGAGAATGTTTCTATAGAGATAGCGGGGGGTTAACTGTCCCGGGAATCTTATTCGGTTTGAGTTGGAAGGTATAGATGTGGTATTGGGAATGGACTGGTTAGCAAAATATAAAGCTAGGATAGCTTGTAATGGAAAGAAAATTCTGTTAAGAGGACCGAAAGGGAAAAGGGTTTCATATCGAGGAATCGAGAAGGAGCCCGAACAAAAACTGATGACAATGCGTAGGCTGAAAAAAATACGCACAAAAGGGGTATGGAGTGTACCTCTGTCTGGTGCAGGATATGGAAGTAGAAAAACTGGAATCAGTCGGATCCCAGTTGTGTGTGAATTTCCGGACGTGTTTCCCGATGATCTTGCGGGAATGCCCCCTGAAAGAGAAGTGGAATTCACCATTGACCTGATGCCGGGAACATCACCTATTTCCAAAGCACTTTATAGAATGGCGCCCAAAGAAATAGAGGAGTTGAAAGTTCAACTAGGAGAACTGGGGAGAAAAGGATTTATTAGACCCAGTGTATGGCCTTGGGATGCACCGGTGTTATTTGTGACGAAGAAGGATGGGAGTTTTAGATGGTGTATCGCTTATAGGGAACTGAATCGAGTCACAATGAAGAATAAATACCCATTGCCCCGAATTGATGACCTATTCGACCAGTTAAGAGGAGCGGGCGTATATAGATTTGATTGTCTATTTGTGCTTGATTAACTGTTGTATATTGAATGTCTTGATGTGTGGTTGTATGGCTGGCTGTGTTGAGACCTTATNTCGATATTGTACTAAAAAGGGAAGTTTTTAGTGCAATCCTTCCAGGGAGTTTCTGGAAGAAGAGTGGACGTAAGCGGGGCGAAATATCTCTCGCTAACCTCTCGATTGCACTGCATATAAACACAACTCTCGAACTAACTCAAACTCGTGCTAACTAAAAGGGGATAACATTTCCGCTGCGCATAAAACTTTGTCTTCACCTCGTGAGGTATCGAACCTAAACATCCTAAGTTCAATACACACGAGAGGTCGAAAAGATTTGCAAAATCTTATACAAGTCTATTCACCCCCCCCCTCTAGACTTGTACCCCATCCCCTTGGGACCAACAGAATCCACCCCTGAATCTGAATTAAGGGGGAGGGTTTACTGGAGAACCGAGGCAGGGACAATTTAGCGGTGGAAATGGCAGAGGGAATAATGTCCCACAAGTAAGCCAGGGGAGACGGTCGAGTGTTGCTTCCAATATTACCAACAATAGAGGAAAACAGCCAGTTGGGGCCAGCAATTCAGGAAGCCAGGGGAGAATTTTCGTTGTCAATAGCGCCCAGGCTCAGGCAAGCGACACCGTTGCTGGTACCTTCCTAATAAACTATGTGCCTGGTTTAGTTCTATTTGATACAGGAGACACGAATTCTTTCATCTCTTGCATGCTTGCTGATAAATTGGGGTTAAGATCTACTACTAGGTTAAACCTTAACGTAATGACGGCCTCAGGACTAGTAATAGCTTGTAAGAACTTATATGAGAATGTTTCTATAGAGATAGCGGGGGGTTAACTGTCCCGGGAATCTTATTCGGTTTGAGTTGGAAGGTATAGATGTGGTATTGGGAATGGACTGGTTAGCAAAATATAAAGCTAGGATAGCTTGTAATGGAAAGAAAATTCTGTTAAGAGGACCGAAAGGGAAAAGGGTTTCATATCGAGGAATCGAGAAGGAGCCCGAACAAAAACTGATGACAATGCGTAGGCTGAAAAAAATACGCACAAAAGGGGTATGGAGTGTACCTCTGTCTGGTGCAGGATATGGAAGTAGAAAAACTGGAATCAGTCGGATCCCAGTTGTGTGTGAATTTCCGGACGTGTTTCCCGATGATCTTGCGGGAATGCCCCCTGAAAGAGAAGTGGAATTCACCATTGACCTGATGCCGGGAACATCACCTATTTCCAAAGCACTTTATAGAATGGCGCCCAAAGAAATAGAGGAGTTGAAAGTTCAACTAGGAGAACTGGGGAGAAAAGGATTTATTAGACCCAGTGTATGGCCTTGGGATGCACCGGTGTTATTTGTGACGAAGAAGGATGGGAGTTTTAGATGGTGTATCGCTTATAGGGAACTGAATCGAGTCACAATGAAGAATAAATACCCATTGCCCCGAATTGATGACCTATTCGACCAGTTAAGAGGAGCGGGCGTATATAGATTTGATTGTCTATTTGTGCTTGATTAACTGTTGTATATTGAATGTCTTGATGTGTGGTTGTATGGCTGGCTGTGTTGAGACCTTATGTGTTAGGAAGGAAGTTTCGGGGACGAAACTATTCCTAAGGGGGGTAGGGTGTAATACCCCGAAATTTTAAACCCAAAATTTCTTTTATTAAGATTATCTCGGATTTATTATTAAATCCAAACATTTTCAAAAATATTTCGTTATAATTATGTACCTTTCAAAACAAAGGTTGTTTCGCGAACTCTGGACCAACGTATTTCGAATCAAGTTATTGTTTTAAAAGGGGTCCAGATGTTGTTTGAAATTAACCTATTGTAAAATTTTTATCTCAAAGGATTATTTTGTGCAAAAATATTAATATTAATATTTTTGGTACCAAGCTTATGAGATAAGATTCATCCATATTTTATTATTATTATTAGTAATATTATTATTATATAGATTTGGATGGATAAGTATCCATATATATTATTATTATATTTACAATTGTGGATAATCATCCATATTTTATTACTATTATTATTATTATTATTATTATTATTATTATGTATATAATATTACGTATATATATATATGTGTGATGAAAGAAGAAATTTCATTTCTTCATTCCACAATTCCCATTTCCAGTTCGTGGAGAGAGAGAGAGAGAGAGAGAGAGAGAAGCAAGTTTCAAGCTTTGATCGCGATTTGTTCGGTAAAATTTATATTTAATCAGTTAAAAGTTATATTTTTACTCCTAGTTCATAGTTTTGGGTAGAATTTTGTTGAATCATATTTGTATTATTGTGCTCTATGTTAGGATTTTAAGAGCAAAGGTTGAATCTCGAGCTTCAATCTTCGAATTTCTTGTGTTCGTAGTGAGATTGAGGTAAGTTACCCCTCAAGTTGGAATTATAGCTACTCAAAGTAGGTAATTGGTGAATTACTTTCCAATCCATGTAGTTGTGTGTAATTTGTGAATATTTTGTGTATTGGACATGTTGTACACATAAATTAGGAGTAATATGTGTATATATGTATATGTTGTGTGTGTGTAGCATGATATATATATACATAGATATTGTGTACGTGTGAGAGTGTATATATATTAATCGTGTGTGTGTGTTAGGTATATATATTACATGTATGTGTGTTATATATATATTACGTGTGTGTGTGTTGTGTATATATATTACATAGGTGTGTATCATATATATAATTAATTGTGTGTGTGTTATGTATATTGTGTGTGTGATATATATATATATATTACGTGTGTGTTATGTGGTATAATATATATATATGTGTGTAAGATACATATTATATATATGCTATATATATATATACCGTAACATATATATATATTATGTTGTATATTATATATATTATATATATATGTGTATAGGTATGATAATATTATATGTGATAGGTATAGGTAGTGTATGTGAACTATGTGTTGTGAACGTGAATGAGTAATAAAGTGCGTTGTGAGCATAGAAAAGAATTTGATAGTGTAATCATGCCATGTTGGTTGTTGTCGTGATATGTGGAATTATGTACCACGTGTTGAATACATATGTTAATGAGTGTATAAGTAGGAAAGTTGAGCGTATTGTCGGAACAAGAGTAGTGAATGTTTAAAAGGAATAAAACCTTAGTTTCAGAAGTTACGAGGACCTTGTTGTCTTGTTTTACCTCGGGCTATAATTACCGAAGGTTGTCAATGTAATATGTACGGTTGTATTCATACTTTGGCGAAGTCTATTCGCCGAGTCTCTACGTCACTCATGTATGGCTAGACTGTGGGGGTGTGCACACTTAAGCGTATTGACTCTGTCGTCTCCGGGTTGGTGTCATTTTCATAAATAATGGTTGAATCAATGTCTATGATGAGATGTGTGATGTCTATGATGAGATGTGTTATGCTATGATGAGATGTGCGATACTAGTTCCAAAAAACTAGACGTTTGACGTTGAGAAATGGTATATCGTGAAGTTGTCAGGTATGGTTGTGGGAATTCGCGTGTGTAATGTGAATATGATGAACTTTATGCTTATTTGTTTACATTTTGGTAATTTACAAAAAATGAAAGCATGTCATTTAATAGGACATTCTATGCTATAGTCCATTGGTAAGTTAAAACATCTTTACCTATGAATGAGAAGCTTATGGGTTCTTACTTAGCCGTCGTGCTAACGGGTGCTTCATTGTTACACTTTAACAGATGTCATCCAGCAATGAGTCGTATAGTTCGGTAACTTCACCGAACTATAATGGCTCAGTTTTTGGATATGGAGTCTATGTACAGCATATGATAGGGGAGGACCCCTACGTACCCGGCCACACTCTGCTAGCTCCTGACGATTCCTTCTCACCATCCAGCTCTCTTGTGTCTCTGGTAGATGCTCATCTGGCTCGGTGGGACTACTACCCAATAGAAGTTTTACCGGGTAGCGACCCCCTAGAGTTCATTGTACATTACCCATATCTCTGGGATCCCACTCCTCCCGAGGGAGAATGGTCTATGGTCATTGTCATCGATCGCTCCTTGGATCACCTTAAGTGGTTTGAGGGCGAATGGCATCTAGTTTGGGGAGAGTTTGAGATCCCAGTGTATCGTATGATCTGATAGGTGGTGGAGGTCAAGTCGGGATAGTCTAAAACTCTCTTTTTGTGTACATATTCTGCAGCAGTCTTAGTAGATCAATTGCCAAACATGGGCATTGTGGTTGTATATATCTATATCTAAAGTATGTTTTGGGGTTCTAAGGATGTCGTTATCACTCCTAAGAACCTATATATATATATATATATATATATATATATATATATATATATATGTTTGGAATGTTTAACTTATACCTCTGTTGTCGAGTCAGATAGTTATGAGTTGTTACAGGTGTATGGGAAGCATGTGTAGGTCAGGAAAATTAGCCTGTGCACCTAGGGAGGAACCGCTAAAGGTTAGCCGGGTTCGACCTAGGTGTGGCGGTGATGCTCCCGGTTGTAGCGTTGACCAACCCGGGGTGTCACAGGGCCGGCCTCAGCTTGTTCTTTCTTCCATTTGTTAAACTCTGCTCGTACTTGGTCGAGCACCCCCCGGGCTAAGCCCCGACTGGTCCTAGCGTGAGGATCCTTCTTTGGCTTTACATACGAAGAGCTCGTTTCGCTGGAATGGCTAGTTGTCGAGATGTTCATCGATTCAGGTCCTCGAGTGGTGCGTCCACGTGGTCAGAGATCGGGGTTGTCGATCTGGTCGAAAGCGCTGGTTCCCGTTTGCGATGTCTCCGCTTGTGGCACCCCCTAGGCCGGTCAGACGTACTAAGCCGAGACAACGCTAGCCTCCGAGCCGGTGTCGTGGGTGTAGTTTCAGAACCACGGGATCGACGCTCGAATTGTGAGCGGTGCAGAGCGGGTGGGACTACAGGGATTATCTCGGCAGTCGTCACGTCCGGCCTAACAGGTATAGCAGGATACATCGGCTGCATAGGCGGATACATGTACGGCTGAGGATAGAACCTTGGTGAAGTTGGCCACCATTGCATGGTCGGGTCCATCAGATACTGATACGGCATCGATCCGCCGGGCATGGGATACTGGTAGGGGCCCGAGCCCCTAGGGATCGGGAACGGGGCATCTTGGTGGATGGCGTTCACCGCTTCCGGCGGCGGCACCCCGGCCATGTTGTTAGGATCCACTCGGGAACTCAAATGAGAACGGAGATCGTAATTGTCATCGGCTTCTTGGTTGTTGAAGAAATCCATGTTCGGATGCATGGAGGGACCGGCTAACATGAACAGTAACTTTTCAGTTGCGGTCCCCACAAACGGCGCCAAAATGATACGGTAAAATACGGATTCCAAGTTAAATCGAAAAATACGATCTATTAATGGCTCAAGGATCCAAACCCGGTTACAAGTCAAGTATGGGCTTAAAGGGCTCGGCAGGTCGGCAGTGGGCTTCCCTACTATCCGAGGTCGTTTTAAGTCTTCCTCTAGAAAACAGCCAAAAGATCCTCTCTCTCCTCATAAATGCGCTATTTATAAGGGGGAAAGGCACGGTCGCCGGGCCTTTGGCATGGCGGGAACGTGGCGCGCATGCGCTCGCCTCACTCTTCGCCCAAGCGGGAAAGAGTACGTGGCAGCCGTTGGCATGCCACGTTGCGGATAAGTCGGGGGTGCTGTGTGGCCCGTGATGCCCGACCTAGCCACGGTCTTCCCGACCTGTCGGACTCCCAACCGTAACATCCTCCGACCGGGTCCGGAGTATATCCGACCAATTCTGGAGTATATTTTCTATCACAAAATGTTTTTTATTTTTAATTTAATTCGTTTCTTTTTATAATTAAAATTATTTTTTAATTACAACACGAGGCTGCCTCAATTCATCGGCAGTCTCAGGGTCATGACCGTCTAAATTTTATTTTTTATTTTTTGGCTAAAGTGTCATTCTGCACCATGGACTATATTGGATTATTCATGCCGTACCTGCTTGAACTTTCATAACGTCCATTTCGATATACAAACCTTTAATGTTTTTTCATCTAGCATTTTTCACAGGTTACCAAGTTACTATGATGACATGGCACAGGTAATTAGCTTATGTGGATCTTCTTTTTAAGTCAACCAAAAACTTTTAAGTAAACCCCAAAAATCAACGCCTAACGCTGCCCCTCCCATGTGCCTCACGCTGCTCACTAGACCAAATCACCACAGCCCCTCCACAATCCACTGCTCTTCCCCTCCCTTGCGGCAGCGTGCGCCGAGCCCATCGACGATCTGCCTAGGGGTGACCGCGGTTCGTTCCGGTTCCGAACCGCCAGTTCACGGTTCCAAGGTTACACAAACTAGAGCCAGAACCTTATATAAAGGTTCCAGTTCCGGTTCAACATGAATTTTTTTTAGTATATATATAGTTATATATAATATGTTTTGTTATTATAAAAAACATATTATAAATTTTTATTATTATTATTTTTGCTACTGCCTATTGGCAGTAGCTAAATATAATTTTTTATATATATTTAGTTACTGCCAGTAGCTAAATGTCTAAATATAAGATTTGTTTTATTAATTTTACAGTTCCGGTACCGGTTGTTGGGCTGGAGAAGGTTTAGAAGAAAACAAAAAGAAAATCAAAAAAAAAAAGAGAAGAAAACAAAAAAATTCCAAGTCAGTATAGATTACCTATAACTTGTAGGTAACTTGTAAAAATTGCTAAATGAAAAAAAATAAATGGTTTGTGTATCGAAATAGACTTTATGAAAGTTCAAGGTGCAGTATGAATAATCCAATATAGTTCATGGTGCGGGATGACACTTTAGCCTTTTTTAAAAAAAATTTATTTTAGACAATCATGGTTGTTTAAGAGATAAAAAGGCCAATAAAGTTAACACACTACAAGAATTAAGATATTTAATGACAAATTTTTTTATAACACTTCGTAATTTAGTCACAAATAATACCCCTTTTGTAATTAAAAAAATAGTTCGACACTTTTGTTTGTGATAATTGTGATAACATTTTTTGGTCATATATAGTATGATAATTTTGAAAAACTAAGTATTTGTTACAAATAAGTTATCATTATTACTAGAATGATAGTGTCGTAACCTAAGTTGTCACTATTTGCTGTCACTAAATGTATGTATATGCATTTTGGTGGCATTATAATTATGGCGGGAACAAATGTAATTGTGAAAAAATATAGTATAAACACAAATTTTGATACGTTTTGAGACAAATAGTTGTTGGTCACTCTTTTTTTTTTTTTTTAAATAATTGTGACAACTCTTTTTATCAATAAAAATACAATTAGTTAGTACCATTAGAAATAAGATACGACTGTGACAAAAAAAATACTATTGTTACTCATATTAACATTTTTTGTAATGAAACTGTTACAAATATTTGTGACGCTCTGTTCATCCCGAAGGGTTGGGTTACAAGTCTAGAGGGGGTGAATAAACGTGTATAGATTTTTGAAATCTTTACTGTTATGATATTCTAGACATAAGGTAAACTTAAATTAGAACAACTTTTAGTAAAGTATTTGACAACGGAAAGCGTAAACCCTTTTTAAGTATTAACCACAATTTTAGCCCTTTTTAACCCTTTTTGATCTGGAATTTGTAGCTCTTTACTCCTCTCTCACTGGTCACGAATTTCTTAGAACTTATAAAGCTTTGAATACTTGTAAACTTTTCACGTGAAAGACCAACACCTTCTCCATTTTTGATTGAAGGTATTTATATATAGAGTTGTTTGAAATAAATCCGTTGGAGGGAGATTGATAAATTTCAAACGTCCTTTATCCTTTAGATATTGACCAGTGGATACTTCGAAAGGTCACTATTGTGTAAGATTTTCAAGCCATTTGCACTCCTTTACTTGCTACAATATACTTTTTGCTCGGCACCTTTTGTCTAGGATTTTGAGAAAAACCTTTGAATGTGTACTTAGGACTCCTTTTGCCTTGGTAACATTTTGCATAAACTTATTGGCTTTTTAAGGTTTTGAACTATTTAAGCTCAGAGAATGTCTTGAAAAGTTCTTTCGAATGGTCATCAATTCTTACCTTTCGAGTTAACACTTCAAACCTTAAGTTTTCTTGACCTTTCGTTCGAACAGTTGTCCTTACTATTCAACACATTACTACTCGGCAATGTTGGCCCTTCAATTGTCTGGCCATTGCTACCCTCCGGTCTTCAATTCTTCTACTCTTTGGCTTGAACTCTTTGACATGAACTCTTCATAGTTTATCAAGCTATTCAAATTAAAATTCGTACTACTCGATTCTATTTGCAATGGAGAAATTCCTAAGTCTAAAAGAGTAAAAAGAATTAGGAGCTAAATTTACTAAGTCTTTTGGTATCATCAAAATCTAAATTACACTTTTTCTTAACAATCTTCTCCTTTTTGATGATGTCAAAACCTATACGCTTATTATGAGGTTGTTTCACGATGAATTGATTTTCATTATTTAATTTGGCCCATAACTTGTGTTTCACATAATTTTCTTAAGGAAATTTAAACTTAAAAACTTAAAAGTGAAACGCAACACACACTGAAAATTTTCATTAATCACGAAATCATTACAAGTTACATTTCAGTACCCAAAAACTTAAGTAAACATAACAAATCTTCTTTACTTGTTTTCTTCTTTGGCTTTTCTTTTCTTCTCTTCTGCTCTTCTTGAAATTTCATTTATCTTATTCCTTGAAGCTAAGGCATCATTAGCAACAATCAAATGACTAAAAGTTGCAGTACGCCTCAATCTCTTGCAAACATAATCCTTCCTAAACCTATTGCATGTGGTGCACTTCACACACAAGAGTCAATATACGCATTCCACTTCCAACAAGACATCAACACATAGTCACAACCACCTTGATCAATTCATACATAACACAAGGAAATAAGATCCAATTCACATGAAGATTCTAGCCAAGCATGTCTAGATTGAGTTTCAAACACAATTAAGCAAAGTAGTGAAGATGTAAGATGGAATTAAAGATGTAAAAGTGCAGGTAATTACCAAGCTTAATTGCAAATTACACACAATCCACAAGATGACTACAATCGAGCAACAAGAGATCTAATTGATTGAAGGAGAGTTGTCAATTCTTCCTTAACCCTAGGAGATCTTTATCTCTCAAGATGAGAGAGTTTAGAGATTGGTCTAGATGAGAGAGAATGTAAAACATAATCTAATTGAATGAAAACTAGAACAAGAAAGTAGAATCCCCTAAATGAATCTTGCCTAAAACAATTTAAACTCTGGAATCTAGTGTGTGTACGAGCTCACATGTTAGTAATAGCATCTTGTTACCTAGTCTATAGCCTTGACCTAGTTGATAGCCTATTGTATAGGGTTAGTTCAACTACTGAGTTAGCGTTAGACTTTGCATTGTTAATAGTGTATTCGATGAGAGAGAAGATAATCAACAATTCATTTGGTATCAGATAGTGTTAGGACACTTCCTTTTCTCTCTACCACCCATGTCGACTAACTCCAGTGAACGTACCGTTTCTGCCGCCACCATGCCGTCTCCGGCCACCCCAAACACACTGACCGCCACCCATCACTTCGTTTCTATAAAACTCACCAGCCGGAACATCCTCTTCTAGCGTATGCAATTGGTACCCTTCCTTTGTGGCCAAGGATTGCTAGGCTACGTCGATGTCGAGCACCCGTGTCCACCGGCGACGCTTACAACCCCACCACCCGACGGCGCCACCGCAGGTACTACGCCCACTGCTATCGTCAACCCGGCCTACGTGCCATGGATTCAGCAGGATCAATCGATCCTATCCCCGATCATCTCCTTCCTCTCCGATGAGGTGATGTACCTGGCAGTAGGACGCTGACAAGCTGTGAGTATGTGGTGAGGTGGATGTGTGATATGGAGGTGTTAAAACGAAGAGTCATGAACTCCCCGAGTATCGTATCTCTTGCGGATGGCAAATTGGAGAATATACGGATTTCCTATCTTGAGTTGTTTGGATAACACTAAGGTCAAACATGTAGAGATTGTTGAATTGAAGTAGTGAGGGTGTAAAGGTTGATAAGATTTAAGGTAGGTAAATGTAAAGAAAAGCAGTTGGGGGCTAGAGTATCGTGGAGATTGGTTCGAGACGTAAAGTAGAGTATTGATTTCCATTGAGTCATGGTTGAAGGAGCTTGGAACATTGTCCTGAGTGGCGTCACACTCAAGCTCCCAATCCTCAGTCGGTTGGAGAATTTTGTCAAACAGTTTGTCTACAAGTTCCCTCCGGATCTCATCTTCTCAGATTGAGAGCGGGAGATGTGGGTAGTGGGCTATATCTCTTTGCGATATCTCGCCAAAGAGATGATCCTATACTCTTGAAGAGATCGGGGCCCTCGATCTAACAAGGTCATACAAAACATACACACAATTTCAACATTCCCCAAAGAAATCAAAATAATTCATCAAGTTTAGATCATGAACACCAAATCTCCATTCTACCTAGCCCCTATCCTAGGGATTAGCCCTTCATAGGCTTTAACAACATCATCTCATTCAAATAGAAAAGCATATTTATAAGATCAAGATAAAAAGCAAATAACTTTAGGAAAAATGAAAAAGCAAGAGAGTTCCAAAGAAAAAACAAGTTTTAATGAAAGAGTTTACCCAAAGGATCTCAAGGCTATGGAGATCCAAGTTCTCTTCTCCAAGGAGCTCTTCCTCCTCTCCCTAATCCTATCTAACCCTAACCTAAAGTGAGAAGTGAAAATTTGACAAAAGACTACATCCTCCTAGCTGAAATGTCCCTTAAATACTAAAACATCGCGCAGAATTCTGGTGCCTATCCACGCCTGCTCACACGCGTGTGGACTGGCGTGGACGGTTACTGGAATGATTCCACGCCAGCTCACACGCGTGGTGGTGCTCGTGGGCGTGAGTTCTTCTGTTTTCGTCTCTTTTGTTGTTTCCGGTTTGGTCTTTGTGTGTTCCCGTGTGGATTGATTCTTCTTTTTACTGGTTTATGCTCTCTTTGGTTGATTTCAGCCTTCATTCCTGTGGGAATCCTTCAAAACACTGCACACAAAACTCTTTTGCAATTTGTTATAAAATATCATGAAAACACGTAATTGCATTCTTCAAGGCTTTGTTTAGGCAAGAAATCAACTTAATTAGTTCTAGATAATTAGGTACTTTTGGCGTCTATCAGACGCACCACCGCTCGCAAAGTCTGGCTGTCCATCACCGCCGCCTTGGGCTCCTTCACACGTGCGCGGTCTATAAATCTCCTCGGGCAACTCCAATCTCTCCAGCAAGGAGATAGTTCGTCGGCAAAATATCCCGGGTGGGCGCAACTGATCATCGTGGACCTTGCACTAGCTGGCCAGCCGATGTCCCTCGACGAACAAAATATGCACGTGTTCAAGGGTTTGCGACCGGAGTATCGCGCCATGGCTGCTTCCTTACGGTCTCAGGTAATCCAGCCTCTATTCCTCACCTCACCGATTGTTTATAGGCGCAAGAGTATATCTAGGCCGACGAATTCACGAATGGTGCCACTGGGGATCACCCACTGCCTTGTTCGCCGGTCGTGGACGGCGACAGAGTAGCAAAGCAGGAGCTGGTGGTCGCCATGGCCGGAATCGCAGAGGACAAGGGCTTGGCCGCGGTGGGACTCCCCGATGCCAAATCTGTCGCTCTCATAGACATATTGCCATCTACTGTTTCAAGAGGTATGCGGGGCACCCGTCGGCGCACGTGAATGTCGCCGTCACAGGTGATGGCGGATCGGTGATCTCGGTTGATGAATGGTATCCAGATACCAGTGCCACCTCTCATGCGACTATAGACGCTTCGATGATAGCGCAGTCCGAACTTTATAATGGCGGTGATGTTCTGCGTGTGGGCAACGGTACAGGTATGAAAATATCCCGGGTTGGTCATGCACCATTATCCTTGAATAAACGCACTCTTAGATTGTCACATATATTGCATGTTCCAAATTTGTCTGTTCCCTTATTGTCGGTTAATTGCTTCACAAGTGATAATAATGTCTATTTTGAATTTCACCGCGATTGTTTTCTTGTGAAGGATTGTCACAACCAAATAGTACTCCTTAAAGGTCCTAGTGCGGGAGGTTTGTACAAGAGTGCACTCCGCATTTCTAAGTGCTCGTGCGTCATCTTCAGTTTGGCACTCCAGGCTGGGTCATCCTCACGCACAGGTCATACAAAAAGTCCTCCGGCGGTGCCATGTCACACCTAATAAAACACCTTTGTCTCGGCTGTGCACCGCATCTCAGCTCAGAAAGTCCTCCCATTTTCCATTAGATAGAGTAGTTGTTTCTAGTAGTAATATTCTTGATTTGCTGTATACGGACATTTGGGGTCCTACCCCCGTTGTTTCTGCGCAAGAGTTTTGTTTTATTTGTAGATGATCACTCTCGTTTTTGCTAGTTTTATCCCCTACGGTTAAAATTAGATATATATATATATATATATATGTATAAAGTGTTTGAATTGTTTCGGGTGATGGTTGAACGCCATTTTTCGCGTTCAATAAAAGCCATCCAATCTTATTTAGGCAAGGAATACCGCCGGTTACATTCTGTTTTTGAGTCTCTCGGTATTGTCCACAGGCAGTCGTGTGCTTACACACACGAGTAGAACGGCCGAGTTGAGCGCCAGAATCGACACGTTGTTGAAATTGGGTTAGCTCTTCTTGCTGAAGGCTCGATTACCTTAAAACATTGGGAGTCAGCCTTTGAAACAGTGACATACCTCATTAACTACTTACCCTCTTTACAATTCACGAGTCCGTATGAGTGTCTACAATAAACACCACCTCCCTACGCATTTTTTCGAGTCTTCAGGTGTAGGTGCTATCCCTATCTACGACCATACAATCGGCATAAGATAGACTATCGCTTCGCACCCTGCGTCTTCTTAGGTTACCCCACAGGTTTTCGGGGATATCGGTGCCTTGATCTCAACATTGGAAAGACCTTCATCTGTCGCCATCTAAGATTTGACGAAACTGTGTTCCCTTTTTCAATAAACTCGCAGGTGCAGGTTGAATCACCAAAGCAAAGTGTACCGTGGGGTTCTGGACCTGTGGTCCCAACAGTTGATGTTGCCCCAGCAACTGCACTGCATCCGCCTAAGTTGCTTATACCCGCATAGTGTTTAACCTCAGAGACTACAACCCCTCACGGCCTATCTGCCCCCGCCACAACCGTGAAACACGGGACACGCACCCAGCCACTGGAGCGGGGTCATACTATGCGACTATGACACATGACGAGGGGTACTAGTGAGCAGTTTCATGCCTTCGTCACAACATCGGATCCCACATGCTACTCTCAGGCGGTTGGACACCCAGAGTCGCGGGATGCTATGAACCAGGAGTTTAATGCACTTTTGCATAATAGTACCTGGAAGCTCATACCCCCCCCCCCACACCGGGTATGAATGTGATAGGGTGTAAATGGGTTTATCGCACCAAACGTAAACCCGATGGTACAATTGATAGGTACAAGGCTTGCTTGGTAGCAAAGGGGTTTAATCAGGTAGCAGGTGAGGACTTCTTCGACACTTTCAGTCTTATGGTGAAACCGACTACGGTCCGCTTGCTACTATCACTTGCAGTCTCTCGTGGTTGGGAACTGCGACATCTAGATATCCACAACGCCTTTCTCAATGGTCACTTAGCTGAAACAGTCTACATGCGGCAGCCACTAGGGTATGAAAACCCAGCACACCCTGATCATGTATGTCATTTACAGCACTCTCTGTACGGATTGAAACAAGCACCCGGTGCATGGTTCAAACGACTACACGATTTCTTATTATTAGCCGGTTTTTCAGCATCCAAAACTGTTGTGTCACTATTTTACTACTCGGCCCAGAATTCCCATGTCTTTCTCCTCGTATATGTCGACGATATTATTATGATGGGTAACGATGCCAGTCTGGTTGACTCTCTTCTTTAACGGCCATCCGCCACATTCAAAATTCGAGATTGGGGCACTCCTAGTTTTTTTTCTCGGGATTGAGACGCTTTTCGTTCTCGATGGTCTCCTGCTCTCTCAGCGACGATACATGGAGCACATTTTACACAGGCCCGGGATGACTGACTACAAACCTCTCACCACCCCGGCGGCCCTAACGCAGACTGTCTCCCCTACGGCAGAATTATTTGAGAATCCCACTCAGTACCGACGGCTAGTTGGGGCACTACAATATCTCACCATCACCTGACCCGACCTTTCTTATGTTGTTAACTGCTTGTGTCAGTTTATGCATGCTCCGACTGAGGAGCACTAGAGTCTTCTAAAGCGTGTTTCGCGTTATGTCAAAGCCACGCTACGCTACGGACAGTTAGTTAAGTCCACATCATACGATGTTCACGCCTACTCTGACTTAGACTGGGCCGGCTACCTGAATGATCGGAAGTCCACAAGTGGCTATGCTATTTTTCCCGGCTCCAATCATATTTCCTGGGTTTCACGCAAACAACGAAAAGTTACGCGCTCTTCTACAGAAACCGAGTACAAGGGTATAGCGGATGTTGTTGCTGAGGTTACTTGAGTCGTGTCACTCCTCCGAGAGCTTGGGCTACATTCCGAATCACCAGCCACTCTCTGGTGCGATAATCTTGGTGCCACTTATCTGGCCGCGAGCCCCATTTTCCACACCCGTACCAAACATGTGAAGATTGACTTTCATTTTGATCGCGACAAGGTTGCTTCTGGGGAGTTCTGAGTCAACTTCGTCTCTACAAAAGATCAGCTCGCGGACATTTTCACCAAACCACTGGCAACCACCAGTTTTTTAGCCTTGAGGGTCAAGCTCAATGTGGTTCCTCACTCACCTTGTGCTTGAGGGGGAGTGTTAGTAATAGCATCTTGTTACCTAGTCTATAGCCTTGACCTAGTTGTTAGCCTATTGTATAGGGTTAGTTCAGTTACTGAGTTAGCCTTAGACTTTGTATTGTTAATAGTGTATTGGATAAGAGAGAAGATAATCAACAGTTCATTTCACGTACGTGCGTACGCGTGCTCATATGTGTTCCCCTTTAGCTCGGTTGCTGCCATGATCGTGATCTAGTCTGTAACATTTAGTTTCCTCTTGTACAAGCACTTGTACGAGTGTACAGACCCTCGTACACCTTCCAGCTTTTCATGTTTTTCCTCATTTGCCCCTCTTTTTGCTTTTAATTACCTTTAAACCACTCAAATGCCTTACAAGTGTTCCAATATTAGTGTTCACATGAGAATATAGCAATTAAGCACAAAATCCAACCCAAAATAACTCAATTAATGCACTAAATGCAACTATAACACCCTATAGAATAAGGCATATTTGGCACTCATCAAGCTCATAGGGATTCTTCCCATGAACTTTTTGACTATGGAGCAATTTTAGGTGTAACATGTTGTGTTAATAGCTTCAGTCCAAAACCTTTAAGGTAAGCCAAAAAGTGTTATCATTGGCCTCGTAGCTTCTTTGAGAGTTCGGTTTCTCCTTTCGGCTACACCATTATGTTGCGGTGTCCTTGTGGTTGAAAGTTGATGGAGAATACCAAATTTTCCACAAAAGTTTTGAATGACTTGGTTTACAAATTCCGTGCCCTGATATGATCTTATCTTCACTATGTTGGAGCCTTCTTGTTTTGCCACTACTACAACTCAGGCAACGACTTCTCGATCCCATTCTTCTTTCTCATGAATATTGTCCATGTATATCTAGTGTAGTCATCTACTACCACTAGAGTAAACATTCGACCACTTAAGCTTACTGAGTCAACTAGCCCAAATAAATCCATGTGAAGTAAACTCAAGGGCCTAGAATTTGTATCATAGGACTTGATTTGTTTCCCCTTTTGACAAGCTTCAAAAATCTTATCTTTGTTAAAAGTCATGTTTGGTAGTCCCTCTACCAAATTACCTCTGGCTAGCTTATATATTGCCTTGCAGTTGAGATGGTTGAGCTTATTGTGACATTCCCAACTTAGGTCTGAATTACCTTTTGCTACCAGGCATATACTCAACTTAGCTGAATCCCAATCAACAACATACATGTTCTTTCTCCTCTTTAGAAAAAGAACATTTTCTCCATTCTTCTCACTGATCATGATAAGACTCCGAGATACCCTTATTTCAGGCACATTTTAGGGTGTTTTGTCGCGTCTATAACATCCTTACTTGGTAAATTATGTGCGTAAATGATTGAAAATCACTAACTGATGCGCAGAAGCTACTTTTAGATTAAAAGAAGTAAAACAGGAGTCCCGGGAGCAAATAGGACCAAAAGTTGAGCTTAAAGAGCAAACCAGGCAAGAGCGAAGCCCCGGAGGACCAAACTGGAAAGCCACACGCGTGTGAGCATGCGTGAAAACTTTCCAGAAGCTTCCCACGCACGCTCACACGCGTGTGAGAGGCGTGGAGACGGTGATGCGCGAATTTCAGCTAGGGTTGTCATTTCGGAGACTATTTAAACCCCTTTGATGAATTTTTAAAAAGGTTCCCAGAAAATTAGTTTTCCTTTTCTTAGTTTTTCTTTTGGAGAACTTTCTCCATTTTTCTTAGCTTTTTAGATTAGATCAATCTCCATTGTAGCAAGACAACAAGCTTGGATTGAAGATCTTCTTCTCTCTAGGTGATCTCTATTTCATTTCATATTATGAGTAGCTAGTTTAGTCCAGGGATTTGGATTGTGTGATTGAATATTGCTTGTGTGATGATCTTATCTCTATATCTTGGATCTATGAGTTTGTGTTGATGGATTATCTACTCTTTTTTGTTGATTGTTGTTTTGATGAGATCTTGTTTGGCGCCGTTGCCGGGGAGGGCAATAGGTTGTCATATGTTTTTGTTTACTTTGATTGCATGAATGCTAAATTTGAGTAATGTTAATCCATTCCACTTAATTTTGTTTTATTTTTACTTGGTTTTGCTACTAACCCAATTGACTACTTCTAGTCAATTGTGGAATTTTCTGTTTCGTTGATAATTTTACTAGGTGAATGCACACGCGAGCAAAAGGAAATCAAGGTTTACTACCCTACATTCCTGAAATTAATAGAGCAACTAGAAGGAAAAATACCCAAGGATCACTAATGGCTTCATCAAGCACAACAAGAAATCCACAAGGAAGAGGCACAACCGTACCAAATCCACCCCCAGTTCCAATTAATCCACAAGTACCGATTAACCATGAAGAACCAATTATTGAAGAACCACAAGCTAACAGAGCAAACAATCAAGAGAACATTCGTGAAGAAGAATATTATGGAAATCCTCAAGAACCACAAAGATCAATTGCAGATTACACAACTTTGAATTTTAACATGCACAACTCGATCTATGTACCCCCAATGGAGAACGCCAACTTTCATGTGCATCCAACTATTCTCACACTGGTTTAGAACAATCAATATTCGGGATTACCATCTGAAGATCCCAACGCACACATCACAAGGTTTATACGAGCATGTGGGATGTACAGACAAGAAGGCGTTAGCGAGGAAATAGTTCGACTAAAATTTTTCTCATTTTCAGTTATAGGAGAGGCAGCACGATGGTTAGAAAGCCAAGACGACAATCATTTCAGAACGTGGCAACAATTGCATCGTGAATTCATGAACGAGTTCTTTCCCATTACAAAAACCATGAGGATTAGAAGGCTGATACAAGAATTCAAACAAGGAAGACTTGAAAGTTTGGGAGAGGCTTGGCGAAGATTTAAAGTTCTTAAAAGGCAATGCCCACAAGATCTTATGCAACCATGGGACATGATTAGCTCATTCTATGGAGGGTTGACAGATGAAGGAAAGATGTTGCTTGACTCATCCTCCAGCGGTGCCTTTGTCTCCCTAGCTTTGCAAGAAGCTGAAGACTTGATCGAGAGAATATCTAAGAACACATCCTGTTGGTATGACCGAAGAGGAGATCATGGAGGAATTTATGAAGTTGATAATCGAGTGGCGAGTGAGGCCAAAATCGAAGCAATGAATCACGAAATCAAAAAGCTACAGGCTATGGTAGAAAAAATGGAAGGAAAGCCCAAGCCTTGCATGGCATTGGCACTTTATTGTAATATCTGTGGAGGACCTCATGACACCAATATTTGCACTTCTCCGTCTGCATCTGAACAAGTTGAGGTGGTAGATTACCAAAGGAATTCCAACTTCAATGCTTACGGACAAAACCAAAGATCAAACAACAATTGGAAACAGGGAGAGGGTTGGAACAATAGCAACAATGATGGATATCAAGCGCGAGGACAATACAACTATGGAAACAAGTCTGCATATGGACAGAATGACAAGAACAGACTGATGTACAATCAAAACCAAGGAATTGGAAATCAAATGATCTAGTTCAGGCCACAATACAATTCTCAACTTGATTTTACGCAACAAAGGAGGGATAACATCCATGAAGTAGATGAAAGACTCACAAGGACGATCATGGAACTGAAAAATGATCGGGCAAATCTAAAACAAGAGATTACTCAAGAGATTAGACAAGAAATTTCTAGTCTTCGACAAGAGTTNGAGTAGCTAGTTTAGTCCAGGGATTTGGATTGTGTGATTGAATATTGCTTGTGTGATGATCTTATCTCTATATCTTGGATCTATGAGTTTGTGTTGATGGATTATCTACTCTTTTTTGTTGATTGTTGTTTTGATGAGATCTTGTTTGGCGCCGTTGCCGGGGAGGGCAATAGGTTGTCATATGTTTTTGTTTACTTTGATTGCATGAATGCTAAATTTGAGTAATGTTAATCCATTCCACTTAATTTTGTTTTATTTTTACTTGGTTTTGCTACTAACCCAATTGACTACTTCTAGTCAATTGTGGAATTTTCTGTTTCGTTGATAATTTTACTAGGTGAATGCACACGCGAGCAAAAGGAAATCAAGGTTTACTACCCTACATTCCTGAAATTAATAGAGCAACTAGAAGGAAAAATACCCAAGGATCACTAATGGCTTCATCAAGCACAACAAGAAATCCACAAGGAAGAGGCACAACCGTACCAAATCCACCCCCAGTTCCAATTAATCCACAAGTACCGATTAACCATGAAGAACCAATTATTGAAGAACCACAAGCTAACAGAGCAAACAATCAAGAGAACATTCGTGAAGAAGAATATTATGGAAATCCTCAAGAACCACAAAGATCAATTGCAGATTACACAACTTTGAATTTTAACATGCACAACTCGATCTATGTACCCCCAATGGAGAACGCCAACTTTCATGTGCATCCAACTATTCTCACACTGGTTTAGAACAATCAATATTCGGGATTACCATCTGAAGATCCCAACGCACACATCACAAGGTTTATACGAGCATGTGGGATGTACAGACAAGAAGGCGTTAGCGAGGAAATAGTTCGACTAAAATTTTTCTCATTTTCAGTTATAGGAGAGGCAGCACGATGGTTAGAAAGCCAAGACGACAATCATTTCAGAACGTGGCAACAATTGCATCGTGAATTCATGAACGAGTTCTTTCCCATTACAAAAACCATGAGGATTAGAAGGCTGATACAAGAATTCAAACAAGGAAGACTTGAAAGTTTGGGAGAGGCTTGGCGAAGATTTAAAGTTCTTAAAAGGCAATGCCCACAAGATCTTATGCAACCATGGGACATGATTAGCTCATTCTATGGAGGGTTGACAGATGAAGGAAAGATGTTGCTTGACTCATCCTCCAGCGGTGCCTTTGTCTCCCTAGCTTTGCAAGAAGCTGAAGACTTGATCGAGAGAATATCTAAGAACACATCCTGTTGGTATGACCGAAGAGGAGATCATGGAGGAATTTATGAAGTTGATAATCGAGTGGCGAGTGAGGCCAAAATCGAAGCAATGAATCACGAAATCAAAAAGCTACAGGCTATGGTAGAAAAAATGGAAGGAAAGCCCAAGCCTTGCATGGCATTGGCACTTTATTGTAATATCTGTGGAGGACCTCATGACACCAATATTTGCACTTCTCCGTCTGCATCTGAACAAGTTGAGGTGGTAGATTACCAAAGGAATTCCAACTTCAATGCTTACGGACAAAACCAAAGATCAAACAACAATTGGAAACAGGGAGAGGGTTGGAACAATAGCAACAATGATGGATATCAAGCGCGAGGACAATACAACTATGGAAACAAGTCTGCATATGGACAGAATGACAAGAACAGACTGATGTACAATCAAAACCAAGGAATTGGAAATCAAATGATCTAGTTCAGGCCACAATACAATTCTCAACTTGATTTTACGCAACAAAGGAGGGATAACATCCATGAAGTAGATGAAAGACTCACAAGGACGATCATGGAACTGAAAAATGATCGGGCAAATCTAAAACAAGAGATTACTCAAGAGATTAGACAAGAAATTAATCTAAAACAAGAGATTACTCAAGAGATTAGACAAGAAATTTCTAGTCTTCGACAAGAGTCTCAAGAGATTAGACAAGAAATTTCTAGTCTTCGACAAGAGTTTAAAGCCACACTTAAGACGATTGAGAATCAAATTTCTCAAATGTTTAAGATGATGTCAGATCGACACTACGAACAACTCCCGAGTAACACTGAAAACAATCCGAAAGAGAGAGTCAACGCCATTGATGCAAAGGAAGAAACACGTGTGAAATGTGATCCAATGGATGCTATCTATGGAAAATGTCAATGTAAGGTAGATGACCAAAGAAACAAGACTACCTCTTGTAGTCCCAATCTCGAATTGAAGAACGCGAGCGGTTCATGCACCATATCAATGAAGGAACACAAGGAGAAAACCACTTCGGAAGAATGCCCAAAAGAAAAGGAGCTACCAAAAGACAACATCAACAGTTCAAAAGATAAAGAACGGCTCGTGAAGGTACAATTAATGCTTTTATCCGAAAGTTTTTCAATAACAAAGAATATCGTGAGTTGTTTGAGAATGACATTTGTGATAATTTTACCTGTTTAAGCCAAGAATCTTCGGCTTGTTTGACTGAGGGATACCCCAAAAAGAAGGGTGACCCTGGAGCTTTATTGATTCCTTGTTCCATACAGAACATGGAACCTAGAAACGCTCTTGCTGATCTTGGTGTTTCTATTAATGTCATGTCGTCAAATCTTTTTGAAAAATTGAACTTACCACGTTTGAAACCGACGAGGCTAACTCTACGTTTAGCTGATGGAACCACACATTATCCTGAAGGCTTAGCGGAAGATGTTTTAGTAAGAGTAGGAAAATTTCTTGTGCCTGTCGATTTTATTGTTTGTAAGATGGGTGATGATGATCCCCATGAATCCTTAATTCTTGGAAGACCATTTCTGGCTACTTTTCGTGCACGAATAGATGTTAGTACAGGTGAAATTACCCTGAGATTCGATGGACAAGCCACAAATGATGGAAAAGAAAAAGCGAAAGAAGAACCTGATGAAGATGAAAGGGCAAAGGTCAAAGCCAAGATGAAACCAAAACCAAAGTGGAAAAATGATAAGCTTACATGGAAGAACACGTGGGTACCAAAATGCTTCTTACCCACTACCAAGGAATATGGTTGAATTTTAACCAAGGTATGATGCGTCTAGCCAATGACGTAAACCGTGGCGCTTCTTGGGAGGCAACCCAATGTTTTAATAATATGTTTTTACATCATTTTTATGCTTTCATTTTTAATGTTTTTGTTATAATAAATTGCTAAAATCAAATGGAACCATGTTTTGAGGACTAACTTGTAGGAGTCGGGACTGAAAATTGCTTTGGAAAGGCTTAAATTGGACATAGGTGTGAAGGGAAAAGCCAAAAATCGGAAGAAGACAATGCAGAGGACCTACACGAGGCTCACACGTGTGTAGCCGTGCATGGGAACGAGGCAGTAGCCTCCCACGCACGCTCACACGCGTGTGAGAGGCGTGGAGACGGTGATGCGCGAATTTCAGCTAGGGTTGTGATTTCGGAGACTATTTAAACCCCTTTGATGAATTTTCAAAAAGGTTCCCAGAAAATTAGTTTTCCTTTTCTTAGTTTTTCCTTTGGAGAACTTTCTCCATTTTTCTTAACTTTTTAGATTAGATCAATCTCCATTGTAGCAAGACAACAAGCTTGGATTGAAGATCTTCTTCTCTCTAGGTGATCTCTATTTCATTTCTATAATTTTAGCTATCTTGTTCTTGGATTAAATTAGCTTTTTCTTGCATTTCATATTATGAGTAGCTAGTTTAGTCTAGGGATTTGGATTGTGTGATTGAATATTGCTTGTGTGATGATCTTATCTCTATATCTTGGATCTATGAGTTTGTGTTGATGGATTATCTATTCTTGTCTATTGATTGTTGTTTTGATGAGATCTTGTTTGGATTTGGCCAATCTAGATGAGAGATTGAGCTCTTGACTCTTTCATGTCTTTGATTAGAGTTAGGATTTGAAGCTTGACACAATCATAGTTCCTATGGACTTCTTAAGAATAGTAGGATAGTGTGTAGCTAAAGTGTTTGATGAAATTCCTCTTAGAACTTTGGATGCTTGAAGGCACTCCTAAGTCAAAGAAGCCTTAGTACACAAAGGTGGAAAAGGACTAAGACAACACACTCTTGAATAGACAATATCCTAGCAATCCTAATCCTTGACCTTAGACACTCCACTATGCAATATTCATGAACACTATCCAATCCCTACCCCTTTTTACATATTCATAAAATCCCTTTTACTTTACTACTCTCTTGCACTCAAATCAACCAAATGAACTACTCTCACTCACAAATCCACCCTTCACCACACTCGAATCTTATGCATGACCCAATCAAGTAAACTCCCGAACGCTTGACACACCTCCACGTCCCTCCTTCGAGACCGACACTCGGGGAGTCACCGACTTTCCGTTTTATCATACAAATATCTTTTGACACTTCAACACCACGCAACACAACTGCAATGTCAGATCACATAGCACTTGTCTTTAGAGAATTCTACATTATATCACTTGTCACAGAACTGACTTGTACTGAGAATGTTGAACTTCAACCCTTCTACATACAAAGCGTCCTCAATAGTCAATCCATTGCTTAGGAAATCACTAATCCTTTGGTTTGTAAACTTGTCTCACAACTAAAGACCACCTTAGGACCATTAACTTCTCTATAGTTGCTCAGGTTTGACTTATCCCTGGTCATATGCCTCGAGCAACCGCTATCTATGTACCAAATGACCTTGTAAACCCGAAATCAAAAATTAATTTGATTTAGGTACCCATACCTTTTGGGTCCTTGTTCGTTAGTGAGCTTAGGCATCCATTTGAACCTAGAGCTAGTTAAACCCGTTCTCAGTCCAATGTAGCCATTAAAAGACATCATAATTATAAGGGATGTTTTCAAATTGTTTGGGAGTTTTATTTATATAATGTTTTTTAAATTGGGGTTTGTGCACGTTGCTATACATCCTAGAGTAAGACATTTGTTTAAGCTTATGGAACCACTCAAATTGCGCTTTGGGCATCGGCTCATGAACCATAAGCCAATCTTCATCATAAGGAAATAGTCTTCCGGTGCCTCTCATTGATCATCTAGAAGATCTCTAAAGCTTTGCACGCCTTTTGTTTTGACCATTCGGGTAACGATTCAGTTTATTACCCTTCAGTTGACCATTCTGTCTCCTTCCACTCATTATATAGCGATTCGTGTTTTGAACACTCCTCGGGTTACCGTTCGAAGGTTTACCTCCCAAAGGTTCCACAGCCTTTCCAATAGCTTACCCTTTCGGTTGACTACTCGTTTGTGTTGCCTTGCCCTTATCAACAACTCTCATCAGTTTAGGTAGCAAGGGTTGACCTTTAATGAACACAATCTGGTAGAAGAATCTGTGGGTTTGGTCAAAAATACTTGTGAGGGAGAGCTGGAATTGTAGCCTCTAGCTTTATTCCCACTTGGTCGTTGCTCATGTACAATTTGATCCATTATTTTGGATGAATTAGTAAAGGTAGCTATGACCTTGCACAATTTATGCTCTCGCATTGACTTATTGTGATCATCATCTCATTATTTTTTAACATAATGCTTTTGATTGATTCGTGTTCATCCAATAGTTGAGCATTATCTTCTTTTGGTTTGGCCTGAGTGCTTTTCATATACTTGAAGTCCTTCATTAGTTTAAGAACCAAATCCATAGGATCTTCATTATAGCTAGACCTGGACTCACATTCGGTAAAAGAGGATTGGAAATTTACATCTACATATTTTGCCATTAGGCACAATTCTTCTTCTGAGTCATGTTGACTGTAAAAGAAGATGAGCCCCTTCTCATCGCCTAAGCTATCGCTCTCTGAACTGGAACTGGAGGAGTACTGCTCGGGTGTCCCCTTCTCAGCTAATTCTTCGATCACTAGTGTCTTTCTCCTTCTGTCACTTTTCGAATGACTAGATGAGTGATTAGCGCTTCGACCACTCGTTTTTCTAGGGACATTCCACTCCTCGGTTAGTCTTGATGCTTCCAAACCACCGAATATGAGCATTCCGTCTTATAGTGCCCTGACTTTTTGCAATTGTAGCATATAGACTGAAACTCCTTGGAGTCCCTACTCTTCAAGGTGATTGACCTCTTGGAGTTTCTCCGGTTTGAAGAAGATGGTGTTGATGGAGATTTTTGTTGGTTGTTCTTCCTCATAAACCTTTTAAACTTCCTGACAAACATGGAAAATTGCTCGTTAGTTAAAAAATCAAAAGGGTTAGAGTTAGACCTAGATGAAGTTGAGGGTTGTTGGTCAACAACCAATCCAACACTTTTAGGTTCTGTTTTATCCTCTTGTCTCGATTCTCTTTCGAACTCATAGGCCTTCAAATCATTAAAGATTTGTGAAGTTTTGATGGCCTTGAGGTCTCGATGATCCCTCATAGTGATGACCTTCATCTCTCATGACTTGGGTAGACCTTAGAGAATCTTCAGGTTGAACTCCTTCTATATCAGCTCCTTTCCTAGGTCAACAATCTCGCTTCGGAGCTCGATAAACCGAATCTCCATCTCAGTTATGCCTTCGCCAGTACCCATCTTAAAGTCTTCGAACTTCTTCATTGCGATGGTCAGCTTATTCTCTTTTTCTTGCTCATCGCCTTCTCCAATATGCATGAGCACTTCCCATATCTCTTTGGCTGACTTGCATTTCCGGATCTTGGGGAAAAGTGTTTCATCTACAGTCTTGAACAATATGTCATTCGCAATATTGTCAAGATTGCTTCCATGCCAGTTCCACTCGTGAACATGGCGTGGATTGGCTATTCGGGGCTAATTGATTAAGGGAAATTTTGGGGAAGCTATTTAAGGATTTAAATGAGATATTTAAAAAAAAGGTTCTTTTTAGTTTTACAATTCGAAATTAGAAATCTAGAGAGAAAGTAGAGCTCATCTTAGATTATAGTGAGAGAAACCTTTACATTTCCTTGCAATCTCATTGGAGAAGATCTACATTCAAGCTTTGATTTGGAATTCTTTTGATCTTGTTTAAGTAAATTTCTATTTCTATTCTGATCTTGTTTGCAATTTAGATTTCCATTTCCATTTACAATTTATGCAATTAGGTTTACATTTTGCTATCATGATTAGGTAAATTTCTATTAGGGATTGAGTTTTGGAATTTCATGATGCTAAGTGCTCATTCCTAATTTGAAGATTGGATTGTGTGGCTTGGATCTATTGTTATTGTTCATAGTTGATGATTTGTATGTGTTCTTTGAGGATTGGCCAACTCTTGAATGATCTAAGGCAATATAGATGGACAAAATATTGCTAGTCTTGTTGTAGCTCCTATCAATTATGATTTTCTATTTTAGACTTGATTAGTATGAATATGTAAGGTGATGTAGGCAAAGTGTTTGTGAAAATGCCTCTATGCCTCTTGGTTGCCTAAAAGCATTGCAAAGCTAGAGAGTCCCTAGTAGACCAAAGGGTGAACGGTAATAGGATATCACCCGAGAATAACCAACCACACAAGCCAATTCTCATATGCAAAAGGCACACGATGATGCATCATGGTTGCACACCATTCATTCCCTAGCTTTCTTTATTTGATTTCATCAATTGATTCTTTGTTTTAATTCAAACTACAACAACCATTATATCATTCATGAAGTTTGTGATGGGACGAATGATGAAACCACAAGGCATTCCCTCAATTAAGAGCTAAGCAATACTTCCTACTTGACCTCCTAAAGAGACGATAATACCCCGGGGAAACCCCACACGAATCTTTGATTACACCCGCACGAAAAGAGCGTAAAATCAATAATGGTTCACCAGCCTACTCCACTCTTCTCCTTAAACCCTAGGGAAGTTTACACTAGCACTAGTACAACACCCTATGTTCACGCTTTGAACACAAAGCTAGCCGTGAACACCTTCACCAGGTTTTTCAACTCAATGTGAGTTTACTCCGACTCTTTCTACTGCTACCGAATGCAGATACAGGTTTGAAGAAATAAAGTTTTTCTTCTCAAACTAAGAGATCTTGGCTTCTTAAAATCTGGATATTTGGCGTTTGAAGCAACTCAAGTCTCTTGAAAACTAGATAAAACTATTAAGCTTTTAATTTGTCTTTCTCTTTGTCATTGGTCGAAAAAAGAACGCTTGAATAATTTTTCACAGTTAGAATTTTTAGTTGACATGTACCTTGTGTGAGACCGTCTCACGAGTCAGATCTTTCATTAACGGGTCAAATCTTTGATTAATAGGTCAGATCTTTGACCTCATCAATCAAAGATCCGACCCGCCTCACGAATTGAGACCAGTGAGCACAAGCTTTTGTCTATTCTCATAGACTCGTTATTTTAATGGTTATGTTGGCGAGTCGTTGACTGCCCAAAAGTTGCAAAATTAACAATGCCCAAAGTAGGTAGATTTCTTTTGTGCATTGCATTTAGCCATGTCTACTGAACCATTAAGTTACCATAATTTACCTCCTTCAAACATTCTGGGAGAAGAATATATAATATGCCTACAACTAGAATCTAACAGACATGGGACTATCAAATATTGGAAGCGTTTCCTAATTTTTAAAAATTTAAGGGTCAATCTACAAATTAACGTAATTAAAAGCATCACTAATATCAAAAAAAATTCTTTATTATTTTTTTTCTAACGTTGATTTTTATTGATTTTCAAATGAATACTTCCGTATCTTAGACTATGTTTGGCAAATCTAGCTGAAAAGTTAGCTGAAAGCTAAAAAGTAACTGAAAGTTGAAAAGATATAAGTTAGAAGCTGAAAACTGAAGAGCTGTTAAGCTAGCTGATTATGCTTAAAAGTGTTTATTAAAATTAGCTTTTTGATAGGCTGATAAATGTAAAAAGATTAAAAAGGACATCTTCATAAAATTTTAATAGTTTTAAATTTAAATATGTTTGTATGCGTATTAAAATTTAACATTTTAAAATGAAAATATTAGTATAATCAATGGGTTTGCTAACATATTAAAATATATTTATAGTAATATGTTTTGGTTAAAGCAATTGTGGCATACGATGTTATAATTGCACAAAGTGCTTGCTTTCTCTATTTCTTTTCCGTTCCAACTCCATGATGTACCTAATAAATATAAAATAATGAAACCAATATATTTTAATAAAATATAAAGTAAGAGCATATATTTGAAAATATGTAAAGTAAAACAAAATATTTACAGTCCATAAAATTAGTTCATACAAAAATTAATGTTCAAACACACAAATGTCAAATTGAAATTACAACCAAACATATTGAAATAAAAAAGCATTCACTTGCTTGTATCATGCATATACTTTAACCAAGCTTTCTTAGAAGAGTCATCCTCTATATTGAAAAAAAATTCTTATTCAAATCATCCTTGAGCAAGTCAAGAGAAAAACATCACAAATCTCCACCTCTTTCCATAATAACATCAGTAACTATGCAGTTAACAACACTTACTGTTGTAGCAAGACTAAAACTTATACTACTTTGAGTATTCATGATACTAATAGATATTAAAATGTCTAATGCCCAATTTGAATTTGATATCAAACTATCCAATTGACTAGAAAGTTTAGCTACTCCTCCTGATTGTCTCACCTTACGCTTCATTTGAGTGGGTTTGAGAGTCAAATAGTTTGAGTTTCTACACATTTTCTAGCATTATTACCTTAAGATTGTCTAGGTACTTGAGTGCCACTAACATCCTGGTTACCACCACAATGGTTTACCTCACTAATCTTATTTGTAATAAGATCCCACCCTAAACTAGTTTCTTCACGTTTTAGTTGCTTCCAAGTTCTCCATTTAGTTTTCATAGCATCCCACCTATTCTTTAAACTTCTATATGCAATTTTTTGTTTGGCAATAGCTTTAAACTCTTCTTTAATCTCTTTCCATTTTATTAACCCACGCACATGCTTTTGAATATATTTGATACAAATCTCACAAAAAAGCACCATATTCGTTGGTCCACTTAAAATTCTCTCAATCCATATTATCAAGTTGAAGCCATATTGCTAAATTAGAAATAACAACAACAAAAAAAACAATAATAATAATAATAAGTTAAAGTTGCAGTTTAATGAGACTAACACATCAAAAGTACATTAATGGATTTCATAGTACAATGGATTTCTATTTGTTCAAGCATTAATGGATTTCATAGTAATTATGTACATTAATGAATTTCATAGTATAACAAGAAAAGTTAGCAATTCTGTTTGTTCAAGCATAATGGATTTCAACATATACAAAATTTCTTAACTAATTAATTAATTGAGAATTGAACAAAGTTAATTTTTGTGAGTTTGTTCCAAAAGCTTTTGATTTAGGAAAATGACTTAAATATTGCCCACTCAATTGCTAATTGAACTTGCTGATTAATATAAATTTTCATGGTGAAATGCAAGGAACAAAGTTTGTGTCCATGTGCATAGCCAATTCAAAAACAAGCAGAATACATGCAACCATCTATGAAAAGTAACTTTTTTTGTACATATAAAGAATATGATTAGCCAACCCAAACTAACAAGAAAACCAGACACAACAAAGCAGAAGTAAAAAGGGTATTCAAGAACCAAGATAGAAGCCCTGAAACTTGTTAGGAACATTTGTTTTTAGATTTTGATGATACCAAATTATGGGAATTTTAGACTCCAATTATTTTATATTTTAAACTTTTAGAATTTATTATGCTCAACATTCGTATCCAACCGAACGGTACCTCGAGTAGTAACAACTCTGTATATCTGAATGTTCACTCGAGAGGTTAGTTGCAACATGATTCAAAGAGTAACCCGAGTAGTTAACTCTCGGATGATTCAAAATTGAAGATTCGAAGAGTAGAAGATTCAAGACTGAAAGGTTACAAAGGCTGAATGGTGGAAGTGTCTACCTTTTGATGTGTTAGAAAAACCGAATGGTAAAGTCAATCATTCATAACCGAAGGCTCGCAAAGGTCAAAGATAGGAAAGACTTGCCTTTTGAGGAGTTAAGAGACAAGTGGTAAGGTCAACCATTCGTATCCGAGAAGACCTAAGACTCGAGGCATTAACTTAGTTAACCACTCGATAGGACTGCTCGAAACATTCTTTAAGCTATACAGGCCATAACCTTAAAAAGTTAATAAATATGTCCAAGACAATATGAGTCTTAGGAACATATCCCAATTTCGATTTTTCATTACATGCCCTGACCTTTTGTGTACAAAAAAAAAAAAAAAACAATGTTCAACGTAAATTAAGGTTTAAAGCGTTGGAAATCTAACAAATTCACCTACCCTCTGGATTACCCGTTGTTCTTTTCACGCTAGTCACTAAGATATTTGAAAATAGTTTTCCCTCCAACGAAACTATTTATCAATATTCCTATAAATACCATTTTCATTAGATGAATAAGGTATTGGTCAACTAAAAATTCTAAGTGTGCAAAATCATTCAAGTGTTCTTTTTTTTGACTAGTGACAAAGAGAAAGACAAACTAAAAGCTTAATAGTTTTATCCAGTCTTCAAGATACTTGAGCTGCTTCAAACGCCAAATATCCATATTCAAGAAGCCAAGATCTCTTAGTTGGAGAATAAAAAACTTTATTTCTTCAAACCTGTATCTCTACTCGATAGAAGTAGAAAGAGTTGGAGTAAACTCACATTGAGTTGAAAAATCTGGTTAAGGTATTCACGGTTGGCTTTGTGTTCAAAGCGTGAACACAGGGTGTTGTACTAGTGCTAATGCAAACATCTTTAGTGTTTAAAGAGAAGAGTGGAGTAGGCTAGTGAACCACTATAAAAATCTCTCTCTCTCTCTCACTCTCTTTACATTATTTACTGCTTTACAATGCATAAATTCAACCAAACCAAAAAAAAATTGATAAGATTAAAATCACGTGCAAAGACATTTAAAAAGGGTTAATATAATTTCCGTTGTGCATACTCTCGAAACATTAAATCTACCTCTCGTTGATTTAACGAGTCGTAAAAGTTTTCAATAGTATACAAGTCTATTCACCACCCTCCCCCCTCTATACTTGTACCATAACCTTCACCGGGATTAATAAGTGGTATCAGAGCAGTTGCCTTGACGATAAACTCTAAGTATACCACCTGGTGATCTCTTTTCAAAACTCAAAATCCATTTTTCTTTACACGAATTATTTTCCTAATAACATGGATCATCATACCTCTAAGTATCTGATGTTTAATTTGAGTAAATTTGATGATTAGAAGGTGCAAATGTAGGCGCAACTCTTAGCTCTTCTCGACGAAATGTGGGAGGTTATAACTCAAGGCCCGGTGCAAATCATGATGGTTAAAAACAATCGAGCAACGCAAGGACCAGACGCACCTGAGTACGTGGCCAAGTCAAAACATACATGGTCACCAGAGGATCGTACAAGAAACAATCTTAACAATATTGCGAAGGACATATTGTTCAAGACTGTAGATGATACACTTTACCACAAGATCCGAAAATGCAAGTCAGCCAAAGATATCTGGGAAGTGTTCATGCAGATTGGGGAAGGCAATGAGCAAGAAAAGGGGAATAAGTTGGCCATCACAACGAAGAAGTTCGAAGACTTCAAGATGGGTACTGGCGAAGGCATAGCCGAGATGGAGACTCGGTTTATGAAGCTTCGGAGCGAGATTGTTGACCTATAAAAGAAGCTGAGCTAAAAAGAGTTTAACCTATATATTCTTCACAAATATTTAATGATTTGAAGGCCTACAAATTCGAAAGGGAATTGAGATAGGAGGATAAAGCAGAACGTAAAAGTGTTGCGTTGGGTTCTGACCAACAACCCTCAACTTCATCCAGGTCCAACTCTAACCTTCTGATTTTTTAACTGATGAGCAGTTTGCCATGTTTATTAGGAAGTTTAAAAGGTTCATGAGGAAGAACAACCTGCAAAACTCTCCATCAACACCATCTTCGTCAAACCGGAAAAACTCCGAGAGGTCAAACACCTCGAAGAGTAAGGACTCCGAAGAGTTGCAGTCTCTATGCTACAATTGCAGAAAGTCAGGGTATTATAAGACGGAATGCCCAGGTTTCTTCTAGTTTAACTAGAGGTATCGATCAATACGAACATGATTAGTCTCGATTTATGATTGTTAGTTGACTTACTAAGAAAATTTGTAGTAATATTTAAAAAAAAATTGTAATTATGCTTGTTATTGTAATAGTAATAGTTCAAATCAAATAAAACTATAGCCATTCATAACTGTAAACGTCTCTAACACAAATAATGCATGATTTCCCATTCAATCACAATAATAGTGTTTATGCCCAAATTTATTATGAATTTTACCAATAATAGCTTTCTAGTTGTTCAGCTATGTACAGATGTAAATTTAATCTTTTAATTACTCCGTATTTGAATTATAGGTATAGTCGCTCAATTCGTATCAGAGTAATAAATTTTGTTCCTCAAGGATTAAATCTACCAACTATGTGCATAACACTTAATAAAATGGTTGATTTGATTTGTCGATGACTAAAAAATTTTTTATTTTGATAAGAGTTAATACCCATTTTGGTCCCTCGACTATAGGGTAATGCGTGATTTAGTTCCATACTATTAAAAGTGTCTAATTTAATCCTCTAACTTGTAAAATCATACCCAATTTAGTGCTCCATTACAATTGTCATCCTTCCACAGTTATAGGGAGGGGCAAAAATGTCCTTTTATTTATAGTCAAGGGACCAAAATGTGTATTAATTATTATTATTATTATTATTGTTGTTAATAATAATAATAATAATAATAATAATAATAATAATCTATACTATATATAAAAACATTTTCCTCCTCCCAAATTTTCCCCCCAAAACTTAGGGGTATTTTGGTAAAACCATTTATTTTATTTATTTATTATTTTATTATTTTATTAATTATCCATCCTATAATATTATTATGGTAATATATGATAATGATAATATGGTAATATTGTTAGTATTAATGGGTGATGGGTGATTGGTGATATATAATTGATAATTGATAATATGGTATATGGTATTATTCTTAATATTAATATATTAATATATAATATATAAAATATTAATATATACTAATATTAATTAATTAATGGGTGATTATTTTAAAAAAGAATAATTAATTGGTGATTGGTGATTAGTGATATGGTAATATTGTTATATATTAATATTAATTTTAATTAATATATATATATATATATATATATATATATATTAATTAATTAATTGGTGATTGGTGATTAGTGATATGATAATCTATATCTATATCTATATATCTATATATATTTATATAATTGACATGTAATTAACTATATTAGAATGAAAAAATTATATAATATTGTAGTAAAATTTTTACATGTCAATCATCTATATTTACATAAAATTAAAATTAATTGTACTTTCCTTTTGAAAAATCTTCCATATTATGTTTATCTTCCACTATATAATGATGAGAAATGACTCTTCTCTCATAACGTACCAATATCTGTGTTCTCACTATTAGTTAGAGATCTATAATCTGTAATTCTACGAAGTCGAAGATCGAACTTTAACACGCGTAGAATTGTTATGGTATGCGGTATGATTTAATTTTTAGTTGATTCATTTTGCATGTTGGAGATCCTTATGGTGTAGTCTGCATTCCATAGAGTATTTTGTAGAACTGTGATTTAGTTTGATTTTAATAGCTCAATATGCTTTAATTTTTGCTGATAAGGTTTCAAGTAGCTAGGCCAATTTTGTCATGGGCGTATCACGTATGTAAAATTACAATTTTCAGAGTGATTGTAGTGAACAATCAAATGTTTTCTATAATTATATATTTTAATCACATTACTTTGATTGGTAATTTCTAATGGAAAAACATTGTATTGTAACTTTGTATTACAAGATTTTGAATGATAATACCTTATTTAACTATCCATATTTTTAGTTGTACTGTGCAAAATAACTAGCAATCTACGGATGCTCATCTATATATTGTAGAATTTGCAATCTTGATCTTCCCCATTTACAGATGCTTATGTAATTTGGTAAAAATGGTGGTTACTATACTTGAATA
>NC_044916.1:18809108-18832624 GCF_003576645.1 Ipomoea triloba | reverse complement strand
AATCCTCAATTATTCATTCCAATTGTTCGTTTTACCATTCCAATTCTTCATTTTATAAAAAATGGTGCATTGGAAGCTAAACATGGGTCATTGTATCATTGATTGTTGATTCCAATTATTATTAATCTTTATCATTAATTGCACAATACTAATTCACACTTATTAGTTAAAAAAATGGTGATTACTATACTTGAATAAATGAAATAATAATATTAAATTTTGTAGCCTCGATTTAAAATCTATTATGTTAATATAATAAAATAATATAATAATATAATAATAATAATAATAATAATAAGTAATAATAATCTAAAATTCTTAATATAATAATAATAATAATAATAATAATAATAATAATCCATAACTCTAATATAAGTTTGTAACTAAATTTTCCTATTAAATATGTTTATAAAGGTAATTATAAATATAGAATTGAGAAATTCCTATGATATTTTATTTAATTGATATTATTCCTAATATATTTTATCTAAAAGGCTTCCTTCCTTTTTATAACATTGTTCCATATGTTAATCGTTTAATATGCTATCTATATAGGTAATTACCATATACTATTTACCATCTAAATAATCCGTGGTAATTAAATGCGTGATTTAGTTCCATACTATTAAAAGTGTCTAATTTAATCCTCTAACTTGTAAAATCATACCCAATTTAGTGCTCCATTACAATTGTCATCCTTCCACAGTTATAGGGAGGGGCAAAAATGTCCTTTTATTTATAGTCAAGGGACCAAAATGTGTATTAATTATTATTATTATTATTATTGTTGTTAATAATAATAATAATAATAATAATAATAATAATAATCTATACTATATATAAAAACATTTTCCTCCTCCCAAATTTTCCCCCCAAAACTTAGGGGTATTTTGGTAAAACCATTTATTTTATTTATTTATTATTTTATTATTTTATTAATTATCCATCCTATAATATTATTATGGTAATATATGATAATGATAATATGGTAATATTGTTAGTATTAATGGGTGATGGGTGATTGGTGATATATAATTGATAATTGATAATATGGTATATGGTATTATTCTTAATATTAATATATTAATATATAATATATAAAATATTAATATATACTAATATTAATTAATTAATGGGTGATTATTTTAAAAAAGAATAATTAATTGGTGATTGGTGATTAGTGATATGGTAATATTGTTATATATTAATATTAATTTTAATTAATATATATATATATATATATATATATATATATTAATTAATTAATTGGTGATTGGTGATTAGTGATATGATAATCTATATCTATATCTATATATCTATATATATTTATATAATTGACATGTAATTAACTATATTAGAATGAAAAAATTATATAATATTGTAGTAAAATTTTTACATGTCAATCATCTATATTTACATAAAATTAAAATTAATTGTACTTTCCTTTTGAAAAATCTTCCATATTATGTTTATCTTCCACTATATAATGATGAGAAATGACTCTTCTCTCATAACGTACCAATATCTGTGTTCTCACTATTAGTTAGAGATCTATAATCTGTAATTCTACGAAGTCGAAGATCGAACTTTAACACGCGTAGAATTGTTATGGTATGCGGTATGATTTAATTTTTAGTTGATTCATTTTGCATGTTGGAGATCCTTATGGTGTAGTCTGCATTCCATAGAGTATTTTGTAGAACTGTGATTTAGTTTGATTTTAATAGCTCAATATGCTTTAATTTTTGCTGATAAGGTTTCAAGTAGCTAGGCCAATTTTGTCATGGGCGTATCACGTATGTAAAATTACAATTTTCAGAGTGATTGTAGTGAACAATCAAATGTTTTCTATAATTATATATTTTAATCACATTACTTTGATTGGTAATTTCTAATGGAAAAACATTGTATTGTAACTTTGTATTACAAGATTTTGAATGATAATACCTTATTTAACTATCCATATTTTTAGTTGTACTGTGCAAAATAACTAGCAATCTACGGATGCTCATCTATATATTGTAGAATTTGCAATCTTGATCTTCCCCATTTACAGATGCTTATGTAATTTGGTAAAAATGGTGGTTACTATACTTGAATAAATGAAATAATAATATTAAATTTTGTAGCCTCGATTTAAAATCTATTATGTTAATATAATAATAATAATCCATAACTCTTAATATAAGTTTGTAACTAAATTTTCCTATTAAATATGTTTATAAAGGTAATTATAAATATAGAATTGAGAAATTCCTATGATATTTTATTTAATTGATATTATTCCTAATATATTTTATCTAGAAGGCTTCCTTCCTTTTTTATAACATTGTTCCATATGTTAATCCGTTTAATATGCTAATCTATATAGGTAATTACCATATACTATTTACCATCTAAATAATCCGTGGTAATTATACTATATTTAACATCTAAATTTATTATGGTCATTAAACATAGATATTTCATTCTTACGATAATTTTATATATTTTTACTTCAGATAATGTCAATTACCCGTGCATTTCATTTGATTACTTTTGAATAAAATCTTAAAAATTATGACAACTAATGAATTAATATTGTTCGTAATTAATATAAATTTTATCAAATCAGTTAACGAAATTGATAATACATTACATCCATAATTAGAGAAGATTAACAAAATAATGATAATTATTTCAATTCACGTATTATTATGCTAATTCACATATTATTACGTCCATACAATTATGTAAATTATTTCAATTCACAGATTATTACACATATAAAATTATGCTAATGGTTACTTTGGAATAAAATCTTAATAATTATGGTCATTGAGAAATTAGTTCAAACATTATACTTTTATTAAACGGTTTTTTATACTTGCCGTAATTTTATCTAATCAATTAAAGAAATTAATGGTACACATATTACGGACATAATTAAAGAAAATTAAACATACACATATATATTACGGATACAATTAAAGAAAATTAAACATACACATATTACGTCCATAATTAAACGAAATTAAAATATACATTATTTTTTAATTATAATATATACTTCTTAATTACCATACTTATTCATAATACATGGACGTCATAATTAGCATAACATTAATCTATACTATATATAAAAACATAAGAATAGTAAAGGCATATTTTAAATTTTAAACAATAGTAAAGGTAAATTAAAAATAGAATGAAAATATTTCAATAATAATATTCTAATCATTAATTAAAAATAGAACAGAAATTAGGTAAAAATACCAGTGAATCTATTATTCTAATTGACTAATTAACTGAAAATAAAAAAAATCGACTAAAAATGAATCTGATGTTACTAATTGATTGAATATATAAAAGGAAATGAATATTAATAATTGACTGTAAATAAAAAAAATATCCATAATTAACTAAAATGAAAAAAGAAATGGTCATATCATTGCAATTTAATTAAAAAAGGAAAACATTCTACATCATAAATAATAAAGGCATATTATAAACAATATTAAAGATAAATTAAAAAAGGAACGGAAATTAAAAATGAAACGGAAATATTTCAATAATAATATTCTACATCATCAATTAAAAATGGAACGAAAATTAGGTAAATATTACTACGTAATTCTCTTCATTTTTCCTAGATAAGGTTGCCTGATATTAATTTACACATAACAATCGGCACTAATAATTAAAAAAAATTAAAAAAATAGAAGAACTGCTGGAGACGTCTGTTTTTTTTTTAATTTTATTATTATTATTATTATTATTTAATTATTTTAATTTAAATTATTTTATTTTAAAATTAGTAACCACCATGTCATCACAATTGTAGGTAAACAGGTCAATTTGGACTTTTTTTTTTTTTGAAAACATGTCAATTTGTACTTAATTGCATGAATTTATATTGTTCAGGAATCCAATTGCATTCTTTTTGAGTTCGATGGCCTAATTGCAGTTTTGTGTGTAGTTCAGTGGTTTATTTGACCATTATTCCGAGAAAAATGATATTACTAATTGATTTAAAATATAAAAAGATCGTAATCTATATTCTATACTATATATAAAAGTAAAATCTTCCTATTTCATTCCCCTCCTAAACTTTTGTAGTCAATTAATGAAATATTTTATTGGTTAAATAATTAATAAAGCTTATTTGTTAAGAAAATGTAAAATAGAAATTAACTAATATCTATAAATTGATAATATGTATACTCACGTATCAACACTATTAATAAAAGTAAAATCATTTATCGGGAAAAGAAAATGATATTACTAATTGACTGAAAATTATTTAAAAACTTTAATAGTTAATTATACTTTCCTTTTGAAAACTCTAAGTTATTTAAACTTTAAAAAAATTAATTGAAGGAGGAAGATAAAACTGAATGAATATACTTAAAGTATTTTTATAATAATCAAAATTAATTCATTCAAATATGGAGGAGGAAGATAAAACTAAATGCAATATGGGGATAATGGATATACTTAAAGTATAAAAGTATAATTACACATATATTAGTGTAATTGACTAATAATAATTGCCTAATAATTATTATGATAATTAAGTTAAGCATTGGTCATTGAATTTATTTTTATAATAATTACAATTAATTTATTTCTCATTTTCTCATATTTATTTTAGTAATAATATAATTATGTAAGTCATAATATACTTATATAAGTCATATTACTTATAGATCTTTTTAAGATAATTTTAGACAAACAAGTCATATATTATTCAATTAATTGAGTAATATTTTTGTACTAATCTTATAATCAAATAAATGTACACGTTCAATATTAGAATTTTTTATAATTTCATCTTTATTTTTATTATCTCAATATATAATTAAAAAAATTTATCCACGCCCGGGTAATTGGACAATTATTTGTTCTAATTCAAAGGAAAACATCAGAAAACATAATCGATCCAATCAATTTCATCAATTGCGCTATATAATATTCGATGTTATAATATATATAACTGTATATTGATCCAAATATTCTTTAAATATTATAACAAACCCATTCCGTGCAACGCACGGGCGAAAATACTAGTAATAATAATAATAATAATATTGTTGTTATTATTATTATTATTATTATATTTGATATTGGGACAATGTCTCCCGCCACCATATTACTTCTTACAGTATTATTTTAAAAACTAAAATGTAAACTACTAAAGTCTGTCTGTCTATCCTTAAAAGTGGTGTGCGTTAATTGACTAAAAAAACTAATGAAATCTCAATTTCTTGTATTTTAGTTAAATAAACATATATGATTAGAGTGCACTAATTATTATCCTCTTGAATTTAACCTTATAATTGTTATTTACTGTCTAGAGTTGGCATAGCCATTACGACATCATATGATGTATTCTAAGATATTTCCCATTTTTAATTTGTTTAATGTGGTCTTTGTTCATGGAAAACGATTTCCACATCTTTAGTCTGATCTCGATCGATCTATTATCAAGATGACTTCTCTCTTTTTTTCTCTTTCTTTTTTTCTTTAGGCTGATCTCGATCGATCTACTATCAAAGTGCATTATTAGGACGATCACGTGTGATGGACTTAATCGAGAGAGTGTTAACAAAAATCAAATTCTATAATGATCTTCAAATAATGCTTCACTCACTTGACCACTCTTTAGTCCTTTCAGAACATAATGACATCTTTTGATGATTGATTTGTAGTGAAACTATTGTGCTCTTAGATGGACTTGGATTGTTTGAAAGAAATCTTGTGAAAGTACGTAAGATCCATAGGCTTGTAATGATTATTGGTGTGCAAACTTAAGTAAATTTTCGGTTAACCGATCAAACCGAAAAAGTTCGGTTAATCATTTTTTAACCAAACCTTTTCGGTTCAGTTAATAGTTAAAGCTTTTTTTAAAATTTCAATTAACGGTTAATTCAGTTCGAAATTGTTGGTTAACCGAAATTATATATATATAAATATATAGTCATGATCAGGTGCAGCCGTGCAATTCACACCACTCAATGTTACGAAATTCACCGCTCAATATTAAGAAACACACCACACAAATATTAATAGACCAAATAATGAGGATATTTTAGTAATTTTACTTCTCTTTTCTTTCTTCTCCGTTCTCGAAGCTGCTGCCGCCGTCCAAATAATGCCGGTCATCCTTTCTATTGTCGCAACACCCACCAGAGTCCAGCAAACCATTTCGCCGGCAAATAAGTATAGCTGCAAATCTGCTGAAGCTTACACGAGTTTCCACCGCTACTAGCCGCCAGAAAACTTACACCCATTGCGGGTGGTGACGACAGAAGATAAGGATCACTCCAACACTCTCCGGCTGCGGCCAAAAACCGCCAAGCTCCGAGAGCGCTGCCAGACTGAACGTCCACAAAGAGCTTCTCACATCGTCGAACGGAATGTGGTCGGTGCTGCCGATTAACATTTCTTGCAATAGACTCCGCCTCGACAGAATTGTTCCCCCTCCACCAGTTCCATAAGACGTGATCAGATGAATTTCAGTTAAGGATGCGAGGAATTTCAGAATGTGAGGTTGAGGATAAGAGAAATTTTGGTTAACTCTGTCTCGTATTCGGAGCTCGTTCATATTTGCAAAGACGCCTATAACAATAGAGAGCAAGGTCTAGACTTGGATCTCATATTCGGAGTTTGTTCGCAAAGACTTGGATCAATTTGTAAAAACTTGCAGCGTTATTGTTCGATCGCGGGAGAAGAAATAAAAGAAAAGTAAAATGACTAAATTACCCCATTATTTGCCCTATTAATATTTTCCCCTGAAATTTGGCTAGAGTAACTAAAATTGTTAAAAATTGAATAGTTAAGGTACTAAATTAATAATTTTGAAAGCCGTGGATTACAATTAACAAGACTCCAATAATCACATGACCAAAATGGCAATTTACTCTAATCTAATATGTAAAATCCCTATAAATTTATAATGTTGTTATGGTATTGATTTTGAATATTTTCTTATAGATTTATTATTATATATATTATTTTAATTGGATTTATTATAATAGGTATTATTTTTAAGATATAAATCTTTAGCTTTAAAAAGTTCGGTTAATCTGTTAACCGACTGATTAACCGGAAAAAGCTTTAGTTCGCTTAATTCGGTAATACAAACTTTTTAACGGTTAAAGTTTTAAAAACTTCAGTTAAAATGGTTCAGTTAAACGATTGCACACAAACTAAGAGACATTGCCCCAATATCAATATCAAATATAATAATAATAATAATAATAATAATAATAGTAATAATAATAATAGTTAATACCTATTTTGGTTGCTCGACTATAGATAAAAGGACGTTTTGGTCCCTATTTATAACGCTGGATGGATAGCAATTGTAACAGAGGATCAAATTGGGTATGATTTTACAAGTTAGAGGACTAAATTAGGTATTTTTAATAATATGAAACTAAATCATGCATTACCCTATAGTCGAGGGACCAAAATAGGTATTAAATCTTCTCATAATAATTGAAGGACTAGATATACATGTAAATAATCGAGTGATAAATCTACACAAGGGTCATAACCGATGGACTAAAAACTATTATTTTCTCTATATTTTATATAAAAGAATTTTACACGTGTGGGGTTATCATCCCCACCTCTTCAAAGGCCTAGTCAGTGGCGGAGCCACAGTGGGGGGCCCCCTCCCTCATCACGCCCCCCATATATATATAATTCATATGTATGTATAAATTACTAATGTTTGAATAGTTTTGTTGGTCAAAACTTTAAGCATGATACTAAATAGTTTATGTCATAGGTTCAAATCTCACTAGAGCACTTGCCTTTAGCTTTTCTCTTTTATTTTACTCCTTTCATCCCTTCATAAGACAATTTTTTTTATTTATTTAGTCTACTTTTTATAATCATTTAATTAACAAATTAAATGTTCTTTTAGTCTATTTTTTATGAATGATTTAATTAATGTAGTATACAAGTTTATATTATACTTAATGAGTTAATTTTATTTTTAATCCTAGATTTATAGGTGACTAATCCACTTTTAGTCATTTTTTATTAGAACATCCTCAATTAGTCCTAGTATTATTGTGGCATGACCTTTTTTAGTCCTCCGTCAACAAAATCGTTTAAATGTTGTTAACTACAAAGAAATTTTGATCTTTTTTAATTTATAAAGAGTAAATTGACCCGCTCTATTTTTTGTTTGTTTTTTAAAAAAAAAATCATAATTGAAGACAAAGATGTCCTTGTATTTAACGATACTTAAACTGTTTTGTTGATAAAGGACCAAAAATGGTCATGCCGCAAAAATAGTAGGACCAAAAGTGGATGTTCTGATTAAAAAAAGAAAAACTTAAACTGGACTGTCTTCTATAAATCTAGGACAAAAAAATAGAATTAGCTCATACTTAATCGTATTCAAATTAATTTAGCAAAACTTAAAGTTGATCTAACTAAAAGAAATTAAAATTAAAAAGTATTTATGAATAATTGAATATAGTGTCTTTCTATTCAAATTATTTTATCTAATTGATTATGTTTCATATTTTGTCATAAATATTTTTTATATCATTCAAAGTGTTTTAAAATTTCACATTTTTCACCCCACTCAATTATATTTTTGGCTTTGCCCCTAACTATCATGTAATCTATCAAAAACATTCTATTGAAATATATAATCTATTTTGTATTTCATCCTTATTATGGTATTTGATATTTTGTCATTGACATTTCTAACGTCATTTAAACTTGACAATTTATTCTATGGACCCGGATTCACCTTGCAAGGGGTAAACCCAGGTCCAAAATACACAATTTATATGTTGAATGTTTACAATTGAGTGCTCACAATTTACATACTAAATGTCACAATTCAAATTATGAACATTCAGTATGTAAATTGTGAACATTCAGTATGTAAATGGACACGGGTCTACCTTTACCTTGCAAGATAGGCCCGAGTTCATGTTATAACTATTGTTTAAATTTCGTCCCCTCCCCCTTAGATGAATTTTTGGATCCGCCCCTGGGCCTAGTTGACCCGGCAATGGACCATGTGACTTACAAGCTCAGGAAGAGGAATTTCACTCAAGACGTCCAGAGTCCAAGAAGACTAAATCCTTATTTTTACACTTTTAAGCCTACACCTATAAAAGACAATCATTATTACATGGACAATGGTCCACACAATTGCGTTGATCATAAAAAAAAAATACATTTTTAATGTATTAAAAGTACATTATTTTTATATGTAAAGTACATTATTTGAGTATTGAAAGTACATTATTTTATATACTATCAAATAATAGACATTCAATACATAAATAATGTACTTTTAATATATTAAAAATGCATTTTATATTCTTTATCCACACAACTATGTCGACCATGATCCACAGGATAATTTACCTATAAAAGAGTAAAATACAGGAGGATATATAGAACCCTTTTCCACTATTTTGGCCACCTCATCATTGAGTATTTTGTTAGACTCTACTAGAAATAACGATCATGTCTCTCTTTCTTCTTTCCTACAATCCTACTACACATCCCTCATAGGAATGAAGCTCCATTATATTAATGTCTTCCAATAAAAAACCAAATGATCATTATACATATATCGTGACATCAAATAGTGAAATTCTTGACTTAGCTTAACCAAAAAAGATTTGTGGTCTTTGCTTTCGGAATTCTAGTTAAAATCCTTAATTTGTTATATTTATTTACATAACCAAGCTCATCCTAAGGTTTATATATATTGAGATTATAGGAATGGGTTACACGCACAAAGCAGTGAAACCATGGCTAGTGGCCAAAAATGGACCACTGGTCAGAATGGACAACTGGTTTCTGGTCCAAGCAGTGAAGCCATGGTTTCCAGTCGAAACCTGTAATTATACAGGTTTCTGTCGGAAATCTGCAGCGTTAGGTTTTTTTTAAAGGTTTTAAATAAATAACATTACTTTAATATTATTAAAATGTTTAATTATACAATTCTACCCATTTTCTAAAAAATGAAACAAACACATAAAGACAATTTTTCAGAATACATCCAAATAGTAGAAATAAAATCATTTCTCAAAAAATGACTCATTTTCCAGAAAACATTTTTTTTAAAATTCATTTTCCTACTTCCAAATACACCCTTAAAGGGAAAATTCCATAATGATTATATTGTATTTTTTTGCCCCAAATAATATGGATTAAACTAATATCACACTTTATATATAAAAAGAAGTATTTTTAATATTTATTATATTATTATCTCATTAGGTTAATGTTTGAAATGTTGCTAAGGGCATAATAAGTAATGCTTGCTGCGTTGCGGCTAATCACCTAAAACATTCCTGTAATTTCGTGGTAGATCACAATTAGAATTACCACCTTAACATCATTTTCACCTTTTCATTCACGCACTAATATTTTACTACTCCGTAGAAATCATGCATTTCCCGCATAAATTTTTACGAAGACGATGCCCTTTTCGTGCATGTACGAAGTATATGGGAATTTTTATTTTTTTTTAACTATAGTATTTGATCACGATATTGGTATACTATATTTCAAATGTCATTGTCAAACTTGCACAACCTAACTACAATGTTGTTGATTAGAAATACAACTACACATGGACTTTAAACGGTAAGACCATTGTCCAAACAATTCATAATGATGACACCTTGGTATACTATTTTAAATGCCATTGTCAACCTGCTCGACCTAACTACAAAGTTGTTCGATCAGAAATACAACTACGCCTAGACTTTAAACGTTATGCATAACTATTGTCCAAATAATTGATAATTATGACATGTCACTAGCTCCAATCGAAAAAGTGTACACATCATTCTCAGAATTTTATCAATGCATAAAAACTTCTAAAAAAATTTGTAAATTAATTTTTACAATATCATTATAACAATATCTATTGTAACTATATCTTTCAAATTATTTATCATCATCCTATATTGATAGCAAGTGTCATTGACAAACTTCCAAAGCAATTTGTCTTAACAACAAATGTAAATTAAAAATAAATTGTTTCAATTCATTGTTGTTGATGAAAAGTAAGTTCTCCACTCTATTACTCTTATTAAATTAAATAAATTAGTGGCTACAAGCCAAAGACTTTGTGGTCTAGTGGCATCCGGTGTCCCGGTTAACACTCTCACTTGGGAGTGGGTTCGAGCCTCAGTGGAGGCGAGGCAACTGTTGACTCTTGACTCTTTGTGCTTCAATGCATTTCTTTAATTCAGAATTAGGTGTCTACAATGCCTTTATTAAAAAAAAATCTGTTCATTATCAATAAATTAATGAATATCTATTGTAAGCATATGCTTCAAATTATTTATCATCATCCTCTATTGAAAAAGCAATTACCTTGACAAACTCCCAAAACAATTTTTGAAAAAGCAATTGCCTTGACAAACTCCCAAAACAATTTTTCTTAACAACGAATGTAAATTAAAAAATCAATGACTTCATTATTGTTGATGAAAGGTAAGTTCTCTTATTAAATTAAATAAATTAGTAGCTACAACAAGAATAATACATATGCATTTCTTAATTTAGAATTAGGTGTTTACAATGCCTTTATTCAAAAAAAAATATATTCATTATCAATAAATTAACTAAGATAAATAATTCCATTAGCTATATTGTCTTTATTTTCTCCAATGCAAAGATTTCTTATATTCAAATTCATTAATTGATTATATTCACTACATTGTCTATTGTCTTTTTTTACACTATCTTGTAATTAAATATCAAAGTTATAATACAAAATAATGTTATATATTTATTTACCAAGTATTTTATTAATAGCATTGAAAAATAAAAATAGTTTGAAGTCAATCATATTAACTATTTAGGGAGAATTTGTTGACAAAGAGAGTATTCAAATAATCCAATAAATTGAAGCGGGAAACTACCCCGTAATATCTTTGTACTGCATTATCATAGTTGTTCACTTTAAAGGTAAATTGTATTTCTTTATATTAAGATGATTTAAAATGTTTAAATTTTTACCAGCTTATCTAATTTTATTTCTTAAACTATGAATTTCTCTATCCACAAGAACTCATTCAATAATAATGGTTGAACCAAATGAACCACGAGCAGAACATCTAAAGGATTGGTATGCTTTTATGTTGATAATAATATGTAAATGTTAATTAGATCATTATCTTACGTAGCTACATTTAACACTCAATATTAAAAATGTCAATACAGGGCAATAGAACATCGCGACACATTCAAAAGATGTTGAGACTACAACAATACTGCAATCAATTTGGCAAATATATATATATATATAGAAAATGAAGAAATTTCATAAAGAGCCACTGTTGTTGCATTATTGATCATGTATGTAAAATACTTATTGTGCATTCATTAAATATATTAAAAATAATTTGAATTTACAATTTATTTCATCTTCTAGACTCAACCTACTTAGATTAGAGGCAAAAACACATCAACCTTAACAACAAAAACGCTTGGTATATAAGATATAGTCACTCTTTAAAAAAAGTTTATGCACTAAGTGACAAACAATTTAACTCCAAAGTTAGTATCAATTCAATAAAAAAAATTAAAAAAACAACACACAAGCGCACACACATATACACACACACAAAATCAAGTACTACAGTCATGTATATTGTACTAATTCCAAAAAAAAAATGAACATGTGCAAAAAGGATGTGGAAATTGTTGATGAAAATTGACACGTTGCGACATCAGTATTTGGACTATCTGCAGAGTTATTGTTGTTGCTATCAAGTAAACAAGTTATGAAAATAGAACAAGATGTACTACTCATGAACCTTCTACAAATATAATACTCCCTCTGTCCCGTTTTATCTGTCATACTTACTATTCATTGATCAAATAAACTCTTTCTTCTTTCTTTATTTTCTTTAGTATTTTTTACCATTTTAAATTTGTTTTTTTGTTTTTAATAGTAATTTTAGTGTAGTTTCTAAATATATAAATTTTGTATACTAATACTAAACTTAAAATTATGAAAAATTAGATTAAAAATAACTTTACTCAAGTCTCGTTAATCGAACCAGACACAAAAAAATGAGATGGATGGAGTAAATTTTAATATTTTATTCAATACTTCAACATGAAACATGTAGGGGGAAAACTGCTACTGCAAAATATTAACAAGCGCTTGCAAGATCAAGAGTTCATAGTACAACTAATAAGATCCAATCATATACACAACAAGGCAAATCCATAGCTTCCTACACCATAATCTAATTGCATGACGCTATTATCTATGCCACCTGTAACCCAATTGCAGAGAAATTCAAACCAAAAGTAATATTTATTTAGACTATCGTTTTTAGACTAAGTATTTAGACTATTGATTTTACAGAATTGCAAACATTTATTTTAGTTACAATTATAATGAATCTCTTGTATTATCTTGCATTTATATACTTTGAATTACATTTTAAATAAACAAATTTGATATTCAATTACCTATGTATGAACTTCTCTTATATAATCTTGCATTAATATATTTTAAAATACTTATTTAAATATAAGCATTGAACATTATCCCATTTATGTAATGGGCGTGTAAAACTAGTTTTTAAATACAAAAATAATAACAAGAATGGAAAGAAACGTGCAATGAGTTTATGACAATTTTATAACATAAAAGTATAAGTGGGTTTGTCACTCGCTTAGAGAAACCTCAAAGATTTATAATTCAATCTCAAAGGTGGTTAGCATTTGATGCCATCTAATTTGTGAAGTCATTTTGGAAGGTAAACAATATTTTCTACTTCTCAATTATTATTCGTGATTGTTTTTGTTAGAACTCTATGTCTTTGAGTCTTATTGTGATTCACTTTCCTACTCCTCCTATACCTCTACTTATATGTATTTATATACTCTTTCAGACTTTGCAACTGTTGTCGTCAATATACACAATTATAAGTTTGATGTTGTGGTTTATGTGGTGAGGTGAATGTGGAACGGAAGATGTTAAAATGAAGAGTCAAGACTCCCCGAGTGTCGTGTCTCTCAAGGAAGGCAGGTTTGGAGTCGAATGTATGTTGACTTTTAAGAGGTTGAAGGTTAAGAGTTACAAGAATGACAAGAACTTGAAAGTATATGTGCAACGAAATTGGAAATCTAAAAATAACAAAAGCAAGAGTAAGGGAAAAACGGGGATTGGGGCTCTTGGCTAGCATATATGGTCTAAGATTCTATCGGTTGTGCGAGCATATGCCTCGGATTTAACAAGGGAGCTTTAGGCACATCACCGAGTGGCGTCACACTTGGACTCCCATATCCTCATTCGGCTGGGGCATTTCGTCAAACACCTTGTCTACCACTCCTCTCGGACCTCGTCCTTTCGGACTAAGGGCAGAGATGTAGGTGAGTAGGACTCGTGAGAGGCCGCTATCGTGCACACAATCACTTTCACAGAGTTGCTACCTAGTGTGGCCACACATAGGCACCAAACAACACCAAACATCACCCACACAAGCATACAAATACAAGAACATAAAGCTCACAACTTTAAGAAAAACATATCATTAAATCAACCATACAAGAACCTAATTGCCTCCTCCAGGTCTTGGAATAATGAGCTTTATATAGTGGGAGCAAAATAGGGGCAAAATAGAAAATTTTACTGAAGCTAAAATTTGGGCTATCACAGGGCTCTCGACGCGTCGAGCCTTGAAGGATTTTCGTAAAATATGCTACGGCATCTTCTCGACGCGTCGAGGCTGGGGCTCGACGCGTCGAGCCTTGAGTCTTCGTGGCCTAGCGCCACGCGTGGTGGAGGGCGTGGTGAGCTATTGGAAATGATCCACGCCCCTCCACACGCGTGTTGGGCTGCGTGGGAAGTTCCTGCTTGTGGCTAGTTCGCTTTTTGCTCGGTTTTGGCCTTGAATCCTTCTTGTGGCTGTAGAAATAGCTTCAAAACAACTTCAATAATCGTGTTAGAGGTTTTTGATCACATCCGAGTTTTAATGCATGAAATCCTTATGAATGGGTAGCAAACTACAATTTTAGCCCGTAAATGACCCTTAAATCGGACTATTCTTGGTGCTTATCAACGTTCTCATCTAGTATTAGTTAGCTTAAGTTCTCAATGGCTGATGATTCTTTGAATTCGTCAGAACGTACCGTCTCTGATGTGGTTATTTCTTCCGTCACGTCAATGGTGAATTCGTTGTCTACAACCCATCACTTCATCAGTATAAAGCTCAATTATAAGAATTTTGTGTTCTGGAGGACGCAGGTGGTGCCCTTCCTTGTTGGTCATCATCTCATCGGTTACGTTGACAGTACCATCCCCCCGCCGGTCACGCTACCTGCGGCTGACAAGGATTCACTGCCGACGCTGAATCCCGCCTTCGCTGCTTGGCGCCGTCAGGATTAGGCGCTTCTCTCCATGCTCGTCTCTTCGCTGACGGATGAGGTTATGCCCTTGGCAGTTGGTTGTCGCACGAATCGGACGCTATGGGATGCGGTTACTCAGGCTTTGGCGTCGTCTACCAGAGCTCGGACTCAAAACCTCGTCGGGCAACTCCATAGTCTCTGGCAAGGAAACTTGTCCGTGGTGGATTACATCGGCTGTGCGAAGCTTATTGTTGAGGAGCTTGCGCTTGCTGGTCGGCCGGTCACCCTCGACGAGCAGAACATGTATGTCTTCCGATGGTTGCGGCCGGAGTACATGGGGCTAACGTCTTATCTTGTTGTTCGTAGCAATCCGGTCACGCTTCAGGAGCTAGCTGATCACTTGGGGCATCAGGAGTTCCTCGTTGCTGATGATTACGGTGATGTGTCGCCGGCAGCGTACAACGTGCAGCGTGGTTCTGCCGGTGGTGGTGGAGGCCGGCGGTTTCATCATGGAGGCCAGCATCGCGGTGGGCAGCGTGGTGCTGCCAGTGGTGGAGGTCAGCGTTGTCGCGGCCAGTTTGGACGCCAGCAGTCTGGTCGCGAATTCCGTGGGGTGGTCGGAATGCCTCCGGTGCCGGTCGTTTGTTCTGTCAGATCTGTGGACGTCCCGGTCACTCCGCCGCGGCGTATTACGACCGGTTCAATGAAGCAGTTGCTCCTCTTGCTAATTTGTCGCTTTATGATACCGGTGCACCTCCTTTTGATTCTCAATTATGGGTTCCTGACACGGGTGCTACGAGTCATGTGACGCCAGATATTTCTGCGTTGTCTATTCCTGAGGAATATGTGGGTACCGACACTCTACGTGTCGGTGGCGGTATGGGTATCCCTATTAGTCATATTGTTCATGCTACTTTTAGTACTGTTGGTCCCAAGGGGATGGGGTACAAGTCTAGGGGGGCGGGGGTTGAATAGACTTGTATAAGATTTTGCAAATCTTTTTCGACCTCTCGTGTGTATTGGACTTAGGATGTTTAGTTCCGATACCTCACAAGATGAAGACAAAGTTTTTATGCGCAGCGGAAAAGTTATCCCCTTTTAATTAGCACGAGTTTTAGTTAGTTCGAGAAGTGTGATTATGTGCAGTGCAGATCGAGAGATAGTTAGCAAGAGATAAAAGCAGAAAGTAAATGCGAGAGAGATTTTTAAGTGGTTCGGCCAACCCGCCTACGTCCACTCTTCTTCTAGAAACTCCCTAGAAGGATTGCACTAAAACTTCCCTGTTTAGTACAATATCGAGCGCTTGAGCTTTGATCACGAAGCCCGCCTCAAGCCTCAGGTTTTTCGCCCCGCTTCTTGTTACTCCACCTCTCGAGCACTTGAGCTTTGATCACCAAGCCCGCCTCAAGCCTCAGGATCTTCACAAGACAGCTCCCAGGTTACTCCGCCTCTTCTTGCCTTCTCCAAGACAAGGTTGTTCCGGTTGTCACAGGTTGTGTGTAACAATCTCCAATCTGACCAAAAGCTTTCGTTGAATGATCTTCCTTGTAGAGTAGCTTTGGTCACCTTCTAGATGTGTAGTAGTTGAAGCTTTGTAACTCTCTCAAAACACTAAGATGTGTTTTCTCGCACTTGTGAATATCAAGGATGATATTCCTGATTAAGCTCTTGCACTTTGAACGTTTGAATCAGACACTTCTTATGATTGCTTAGAGTTCACGAACCTCTTTAAACTTGTGTCTTCACGTCCTTATATATGAGAGTTGAGGAATAATTCCGTTGGAGGGAAAATTATTCCGTTTGAAATCTGTTTCCCATGCTGATCATGGGACTTGCTTATTTTTAGCATGTTTCATGGAGTGGTGGTCTTGTAACTTGAGCCTTTTGTCTTGTAGTGAATATCCCATATTCCACTATCTTGAATCCATGCTCCACTTACTTCTTTTGGTAAAAGTTACTCTTTTTATATTCCCATTAATCCTCGTTTTAGGGAATAAGACCGACCTTGGATTGGTGTATCTTCTATCCGTTTGTTGTGGAGTTCTGACGTGGCATCCACTTCCGGCTGTTCTGTGTTCCATAATATTCTTTCGGCACCTCCTTAATATTATATCTCCATGATATTCTTCTTCTCCAAACTTAGATTACTTCATCCATGCGTGTTAACTGCCATTCAGTTCATTGGAGAAGTATCAGTTCATCGAGACCAAACATGATGTCTCGACTACTTGATGTCTCGATCCCATGTCTCGAACTGGATTGATGTCTCGAGAGATTCCATCTCTCGAACTCTGCTTATGTCTCGAGACTTAGTTGATGTCTCGCAGACCCTTATTCCTCCAGTGATGTCTCGTGCCTTCTTCTGATCTATCTATAAGTTTACAGCACGAAACTTCTAAGATGTTCAAGCAAGTTTACCTTAAGCTTAAATATTTTCCGAGTTGAGCTCAATTACCCGGTTGTATTCTCGCTTATAGTTTACTTGTCGAACTTACATGTATTTCCTATCTATCGAGACTTAGGGGATTGAATCAGTACATTTGGTATCATCAAAACCTATTACAGTATGTTCCTAACAAGTACCTCCTCTTGTTCTTTTCATCTGTCTAATATTCTTCGTGTTCCTTCGCTTTCTACGTCCCTTTTATCTTTTCAAAAATTCACTACAGATAGTAATGTGTTTTTTGAATTTCACTCGTCATTCTTTGTTGTGAAGGATATTCAAACCAAGGAAATTCTACTGCGGGGCAATAGCTCTGGAGGTCTATACACCTTGCTAGTTTCAAGATCTAGTTCGTCTCCTTCTACGTTTCTTTCAGCCCGTGCCTCTATTCCTACTTGGCATGATCGTCTTGGTCACCCACATGATCGTGTTCTTAGTTCTGTTTTACGTTTTTGTTCAGTTAGTGGGCCTTAGTCTGTGTCTCGTTGTAATTCGGGTCTTTGTAGTGCTTGTCAGTTAGGCAAGTCTGCTTGTTTTCCTTTATCTCGTGTTGACTCTTCTAGTCATGATGTTTTGGAGTTAATTTATACTGATATTTGGGGTCCTGCTCCCATTTTATCTTCTGATGGTTATCGATATTTTGTTATCTTTGTTGATGATTATTCGCGCTATACTTGGTACTATCCAATGAAACAGAAATATGATTTATATGCTATTTTTGATAGGTTTCGTGTCACGGTTGAGCGGTTTTTTAATCGTAAGATTAGGTCTATTCAGTCTGATTTAGGGGCTGAATATAAGAAGTTGCATTCCACTCTTGCTCTTTTAGGTATTTTTCATAAGCAGTCTTATGCTTATACTCATGAGCAGAATGTTAGGAACATCATGTAATAGGTTTTGATGATACCAACTGTTAAGTAAGAATCCCCAAGTCTCGATACATAGGCAAAACAATGTAAGTTCGATAAGTAAACTAAGAGCGAAAATACAACCGGGTAATTTGAGCTCAACTCGGGAAATATTTAAGCTTAAGGTAAACTTGTTTGAACAACTTAGAAGTTTTCGTGTTGTAAGCAAACAGATAGATCAGAAGCAGGCACGAGACAACTCTGGAGGAATAAGGGTCTACGAGACATCAACTAAGTCTCGAGACACAAGCCAAGTTCGAGAGGTAAGGACCTCTCGATATACCTATCGAGTTCGAGACGTAAAGAATATTCGAGAGATAGACCTCTCGATACATGGGATTGAAACATCAAGTGGTCGAGACATCTTCTATGGTCTCGATAAACCGGCACTTCTCCAAGAGGCTGAATGTTAGTCAACATGTGCAGATAAAATACTCTAAGTTTGGAGAAGAAGAATATCATGGAGATAAAATATTGAAGAGGTGCTGAGCGGGAGGTTTCAAAATGGACGGAAGTGGATGACACGTCAGACCTCCACCACAAACGGTCAAGAAGTGCACCAATCCTGAAGTGGTCAGATTCCCCAAACAAGGAATGATGGGAACATAAAAAGAGTAACTTTATCCAAAAGAAGCAAGTGAAGCATGAACTCAAGAAAGTGGAATATGGAATATTCACTACAAAACAAAAGGCTCAAGTTACAAGACCACTACTCCATGAAAAATGCTGAAATTGTGCAAAGACCCATGTTCGGCGTGGGAGACCAATTTCAAACGGAATAGTTTTCCCTCCAACGGAACTATTCTTCTACTCTCATATATAAGGACGTAAAGACACAGAAGAAACAGGGGTTGTGAAAGAGGTCAAGAGGTTAACAAGAGGTGTCTGATAAAAACGTTCCAGTGCAAAGTGCTTAACTTGGAATATCATCCTGATATTCAATACAGCGAGAGAACACATCTTAGTGTTCGAAGAGAGTTACAAAGCTAAACTGTCATACATCCAGAAGGTGACCAAAGCTGCTCTACATCAAAGTTGATTCAACGATAGCTTGTGGTCAGATTGGAGATTGTTACATTCAACTGTGACTATCAACAACGTCTTGCTTTGGATTAAGCAAGGGAGGTGGAGTATCCTGGCTGCTGTCCGAGCGAAAGAAACCTGAGGCTTGACGCGGGCTTGGTGATCAAAGGTCAAGTGCTCGAGAGGTGGAGTAACTGGAAGCGGGGAGAAAAACCTGAGGAGAGGCGGAGTAACCTGGCTGCTGTCCGAGCGAAAGAAACCTGAGGCTTGACGCGGGCTTGGTGATCAAAGGTCAAGTGCTCGAGAGGTGGAGTAACTGGAAGCGGGGAGAAAAACCTGAGGAGAGGCGGAGTAACCTGGCTGCTGTCCGAGCGAAAGAAACCTGAGGCTTGACGCGGGCTTGGTGATCAAAGGTCAAGTGCTCGAGAGGTGGAGTAACTGGAAGCGGGGAGAAAAACCTGAGGAGAGGCGGAGTAACCTGGCTGCTGTCCGAGCGAAAGAAACCTGAGGCTTGACGCGGGCTTGGTGATCAAAGGTCAAGTGCTCGAGAGGTGGAGTAACTGGAAGCGGGGCGAAAAACCTGAGGCTTGAGGCGGGCTTGGTGATCAAAGCTCAAGCGCTCGATATTGTACTAGAAAGGGAAGTTTTTAGTGCAATCCTTCCAGGGAGTTTCTGGAAGAAGAGTGGAAGTAGGCGGGTTGGCCGAACCACTTAAAAATCTCTCTTGCATTTACTTTCTGTTTTTATCTCTCGCTAACTTCTCGATTGCACTGCATATAATCACACCTCTCGAACTAACCCAAACTCGTGCTAACCAAAAAGGGGATAATATTTCCGCTGCGCATAAAACTTTGTCTTCACCTCGTGAGGTATCGAACCTAAACATCCTAAGTTCAATACACACGAGAGGTCGAAAAGATTTGCAAAATCTTATACAAGTCTATTCACCCCCCCCCCTAGACTTGTACCCCATCCCCTTGGGACCAACAATTGGTATCAGAGCAAGTTCTCTGATCGATATAAACCTTTGTTTATATTGCCTAGAGATCCTTCTTTGAAAAATCTTCTTAAATATTTTCAAAGCACGAGATAATTTTTCAATATGGACAGCATGTTGTCGAGACATCTTCTTTTTGATCTTAGCAGGTTTGACGACTGGAAAACACGCATGCTTGCGTACTTATCAGCCCTCCATGATGAGATGGCCGAGGTTATAACTTCTGGACCAGTCAAGATCCTAATGGTTAATACTGCTGCAGTTCAAACCCAAGAAACACCAAAGTACATCCCAAAACCTAGGGAAGAATGGACCAGTGATGATAGGAAGAGAAACAACCTGGACAATATTGCCAAGGATATTCTCTTCAGAGCTATAGACGAAACCATCTTCCCAAAAGTGAGGAAGTGCAAAACGGCAAAAGAGGTATGGGATACTTTGATGTTAATTGGTGAAGGTGACGAACAGGAAAAGGAAAACAAGCTCACCGTGGCCATGAAGAAGTTCGAAGACTTCAAGATGAAGCCAGGAGAGAGCATCGACAGCATGGAGTCTCGGTTCATGAAGCTCACAACCGAGATCAGTGACCTTGAAAAGGAGATCCCACAAAAGGAGCTGAACCTGAAGGTCTTACGTGGCCTCACTAAGGAGTGGGAAGTAAAGGTGATCACGATGAGAGATCACCGAGATCTGAAGGAAACCACAACAGACAAACTCTTCCGGGATCTCAAAGCCTTCGAGTTCGAGATGTTCCCAAGAGATGAGGACATTGTGGATCGACGAAACGTAGCACTTGTTGCTGAGCAACCATCCACATCTTCAAGGTCAGACTCTAATCCTATGAATGTTATGTCTGACGAACAGTTTGCTCTCTTTGTGAGAAAGTTCAGGAAATACATGAAGATGAACCAGGAGAGCAACAAAAGTTCACCTTCCTCCTCAAGAAGGAAAAATGAGAGATATCCATCCAGAAGGACGGAGGAGGAAAATCAGGGTCTATGCTACAACTGTAGAAGACCGGGACATTTCAAGGCCGAATGCCCTTACCCACTAGTAAGCAAGCATCAGGGCCAAGAAGGCAAGGATTCCAAGAGAATAGAGGAATCCAGGGAGAAGCCAACACAAGGTGGCTTCAAAGGATCATCAAAGACGTATCAGCGCAGGAAGGCGCTTGTTGCTGAAGAATTCGAGAGGATAATCGAGGAGTCCGAGACGTCGAGCTCCAGCGAAAGCAGCAGCAGCTCAGAGGATGAGAGGGGGCTCATCTGCTTATACACCGAGGAAGAGGAGAATCAATGCCTAATGGCCATTGACAACGAGGTAACCTCTACTCCTACATCTCGCTGCTCTACTTCTACCTCTCGTTGTTCTTCATTTAAAAGCGATGAGGACCCCTTCGAGATGTTGGAATCGCTCAGAAGGAACCTTAACATCGCCAATAGCACTCATGCTAGAGTGATGGATGAAAACAGCAAGCTAACTGCTGAAAGAGATATGCTTAAGAACGTCTCGAAAGAGAATTTGGAGCTGACTCTCAAAGTAAGTGAGTTAGAAGCCAAAGTAATCCTACTATCTGAAGAGTGCAAAGCTCGAGAGACGAGAGAGCTTAATCTTCGAAAGGTCATAGCATCATACACTAATTCCTCCAAAGCTATGGAGAAAATGGTGGTTGATCACAGACCTACAAGTGATAGAACCGGTCTAGGGTTCCATCAAGACCATCTCTCGAGAGATAAACAGACCAATGGTTTGGGAACTTCAAGAAATGGAGGATCTCAACCCAAACCAAATAAAGGTCATAAAGGACCAACAGAAAAGACCAGAGTAGCTATTCATAAACCGTCCCTATACACCAGCAATGGAAAGTATAGGAAAGCTACGAAGAATGGCCGGGTAAACAATATCGAGAGATCACCTTGCTATCTCTCGCAAGGCCATTCCAAGTACAAAAAGAGCTACACTCCATATAATGCACCTCAAGGCAAATATGGAAGGTCTGAGATCCACATAGTTAGGAACTCACGGATGGAGAAAGGAAGACTCTATCCATCTAGTGAGAATTGGTCATCAAATCACAAGTTCTGGGAGAAACCTCACTTTCAGCAATTTCACATGACCAAACAGCGTATGAAAGGCATGGTGCATAAGCCGGTCGAAAAGTCTCTACCTAAGTTGATTTATGCACCAAAGAGGCCTAAAACCTTTGCTAGCATTCCTTATAATTATCAAACGTACAATGGCTACATTGCGCCTAGGCCTGGAATAATGGGCACAAGGTATAAATGGATGCCTAAACTCACTAACCCACCAGGACCCAAAGTTTGGGTACCTAAACTTGCTTGATTTCCTTGCAGGACACCAGGGACGTGTGGTTCATTGACAGTGGATGTTCGAGACATATGACTGGAAATCTAACACTGCTTGAGAACATCCAACCTATCGAAGGTCCCTTGGTGACATTTGGCGACAACGAGAAGAAGGGGCGCACAAGAGCTGTTGGTGAAATCCAAAAGAATGAGCTGGTTATTAAAGGAGTGTCCTACGTTGAGGGGCTCAAGTTCAATCTCCTTAGTACAAGCCAGTTCTGTGACAAGGGCCACAAAGTTGTCTTCACCAAAAGCAAATGTCAGATTATGAACGAGGAATCTCTCGAAGTCGTCTTGGAAGCAGCAAGGAAAGGAAACATGTACATAGTGGATTGGAGGTCTGCAAAACCATCCCTATGTATGCTAGCAAGGAGCAAGGAAGATTTATGCTGGGATTGGCATAGTAAGCTTAGTCATCTGAACTT
>NC_044916.1:18797891-18808280 GCF_003576645.1 Ipomoea triloba | reverse complement strand
GATACCTTATCCTCTTTTCTACTTCAGTGTGGGTTCACCAAAGGCCTAGTGGACAAAACATTGTTTAGGATTAAGGATGGGGATCACATCTTATTGGTGCAAATCTATGTGGACGATATCATTTTTGGTAGCACCAATCCAGACTTGTGCGAGAAGTTCTCCAGTTTGATGAAAGGAAAGTTCGAGATGAGCATGATGGGAGAGCTCAACTACTTCCTTGGACTACAAGTGAGACAGCTTAAGGAAGGTATCTTCATCAACCAGGAGAAATACACCAAGGATCTGCTCAGGAAATACAACATAGAAGGGAAATCCTCAGTCAAAGTACCTATGGGAACCTCTCTACGTATCGATGTCGACAGCGAAGGTCGAGAGGTCGATCAAACCACTTATCGAGGTATCATCGGATCTCTTCTTTATTTAACTGCAAGTAGACCAGACATATCCTTTGCAGTAGGTGTATGTGCTAGATTTCAGGCAAGTCCTAAGGAAAGTCACCTAAGTGCATCCAAAAAGATTCTTAGATATCTAAAGGGTACGCAGAGTGTTGGGCTCTGGTATTCGAAAGGTGGATCTTTCGAACTTATGGGTTATTCAGATGCGGACTTTGCCGGTTGTAAGATAGATCGAAAGAGCACATCAGGGACATGTCAGTTTCTAGGTGGAAGACTTGTCTCATGGTTTAGCAAGAAACAACATTCGATAGCTACAAGCACTGCTGAGGCAGAATATGTAGCAGCTGGAAGTTGTTGTGCTCAGATCTTATGGATGAAGCAACAGCTAATGGATTATGGTGTTGAGTGTAAGGAGGTTAAAATTATGTGTGACAATACAAGTACTATTGCCATCACCCACAACCCAGTGTTACACTCCAGAACAAAGCATATTGATATTAAGTATCACTTCATCCGAGACCACGTTGAGAAAAAGGACATCACTTTGGAATATGTTGCAACGGAGGAGCAACTAGCAGATATTTTCACAAAAGCGTTATGTGAAAATAGATTCTCTCAACTAAGGTTAGAATTGGGAATGATAGAGTTGGGTTGAATGGTCANTATCTTTTAAATGAATCAAACTTGTTTCTCTCGCAATCTGTGTTCGAAAGGTAGTTCGAGAGGTCACCCGATCAGTTTGTCTACATACATTATGTCTCGAAGAAGGGTAGTTCGAGAGGTCACTTCGAAAGGTAACAAACTGATATCTCTGAAAGGAGGAATAAGGAGGGTTAGGGATCAAAGGGAAGATCTCTAACCAGATCAAGATGAAGGAATAAGGAGGGTTAGGGATCAATCACTCAGGGGGAAGATCCTTAACCAGATCAAGACGGAAGAATAAGGAGGTTTAGNGGGCTCATCTGCTTATACACCGAGGAAGAGGAGAATCAATGCGTAATGGCCATTGACAACGAGGTAACCTCTACTCCTACATCTCGCTGCTCTACTTCTACCTCTCGTTGTTCTTCATTTAAAAGCGATGAGGACCCCTTCGAGATGTTGGAATCGCTCAGAAGGAACCTTAACATCGCCAATAGCACTCATGCTAGAGTGATGGATGAAAACAGCAAGCTAACTGCTGAAAGAGATATGCTTAAGAACGTCTCGAAAGAGAATTTGGAGCTGACTCTCAAAGTAAGTGAGTTAGAAGCCAAAGTAATCCTACTATCTGAAGAGTGCAAAGCTCGAGAGACGAGAGAGCTTAATCTTCGAAAGGTCATAGCATCATACACTAATTCCTCCAAAGCTATGGAGAAAATGGTGGTTGATCACAGACCTACAAGTGATAGAACCGGTCTAGGGTTCCATCAAGACCATCTCTCGAGAGATAAACAGACCAATGGTTTGGGAACTTCAAGAAATGGAGGATCTCAACCCAAACCAAATAAAGGTCATAAAGGACCAACAGAAAAGACCAGAGTAGCTATTCATAAACCGTCCCTATACACCAGCAATGGAAAGTATAGGAAAGCTACGAAGAATGGCCGGGTAAACAATATCGAGAGATCACCTTGCTATCTCTCGCAAGGCCATTCCAAGTACAAAAAGAGCTACACTCCATATAATGCACCTCAAGGCAAATATGGAAGGTCTGAGATCCACATAGTTAGGAACTCACGGATGGAGAAAGGAAGACTCTATCCATCTAGTGAGAATTGGTCATCAAATCACAAGTTCTGGAAGAAACCTCACTTTCAGCAATTTCACATGACCAAACAGCGTATGAAAGGCATGGTGCATAAGCCGGTCGAAAAGTCTCTACCTAAGTTGATTTATGCACCAAAGAGGCCTAAAACCTTTGCTAGCATTCCTTATAATTATCAAACGTACAATGGCTACATTGCGCCTAGGCCTGGAATAATGGGCACAAGGTATAAATGGATGCCTAAACTCACTAACCCACCAGGACCCAAAGTTTGGGTACCTAAACTTGCTTGATTTCCTTGCAGGACACCAGGGACGTGTGGTTCATTGACAGTGGATGTTCGAGACATATGACTGGAAATCTAACACTGCTTGAGAACATCCAACCTATCGAAGGTCCCTTGGTGACATTTGGCGACAACGAGAAGAAGGGNAAAGGTTGGTTTTGGCTTTGTTGTTCAATTTCTATTGAGACTGAAGGGCTTCGAACTGAGGGAAGGGCGAGAGGTTCATCGGAATACCTATATGGGTAGAACGAAACCTCAAGCTAAGGCAAAAGGTGCTAAGGATGCATCTTCACCCTCAAAGCCTAAGGGAAGGGGCAAAAGGAAAGCCCCAGCTAAGGAGAAGCGCTCTGATGACGAGCTTTTGGACACCCTAGTCAAGAGGGTTGAATTGAAAAGGAAGGCCAAGAGGACCAAGACTGCTGCTGTCACCCAGGTTCGAGAGGTGACACCGTCCGTTATACAAGTACCATTTGAGGACAGGGCACAAGTCCAGGGGGAACCTCAGGCTACACCGGCCACTGAGGTTGAGAGAGTGCCCCCTACCAAGTCCCTGTCAGGAACTTTAAGTGTTGATATACTTGCTGTTGATGGTGCTGAGGATGTTGATGAATCTGTTGGTTTGCCTCAAGAGGAGGCTCGAGAAGTTGAAGGTACTGGGATCAGTGATCCAGTACAGGGTATTGTTGAGGAGCCACGACAGGTGGTTCGAGAGGTAGTGTTGAGGGGGAACCTCAATCAGATGGAAACCGGGAAGCATCTGATGCAGAGACTCCCACCTTGGCCAATCCTACCTTACCAGCAGCTGAAGCTGAGGCTCCAGGTTCGAGAGGTGAAGAGCAAGAAGTGATCCATCCCTCAGGTGGAAACCGGGAAGCACCTGATATGGAGCTACCTTCGAGCTCTGATCCCAGTGTCCCTGCTGAACCTCAGGAAGTCAGTCGAGAGGTGGACTCGCAATTGCAAGTCATGGGTGGAAATCTGGAAGCACCCAAGTCCCCTCCAACGAAAGGTACATCTCGATCCTCAACTCCTACTTCTGACTATGATCAACAGGCCGAAGAAGTCTTCATTGGCGAAGTGCGTCAATTCATGGCTGATCAATCTCAGAAGATGGCTCAGCTCGAAAGAATACTCGCTGTGGTCCGCAATGCTGCAATGCCTGCTGATGGCACAAGTGAATCCCAAGGCCGTCATGCCGAACTTCTCGAACAGGCGATATGGGCTGAGGATGCAGCACGGAAAGCCACTGATGAAGCCGCTGTAGCTCGAGCAGAGGCTGCAAGTGCGAGGGCTGAATTAGCCGAGATGCGAGCAGAGCTGCGAGCCTTCCAATATTCCAGTGAACTTCGACAGGATGTGATGAAGGCCATACTCGATGACCTGTCGAACCAAGTCCCTGCCCAACTTCAAGCTATTTTCGAAGGTATGTCCACCCTCCTCTCCCGTACTGATGATGCCAACAAGGGGGAAAATAAAGAGAAAAAGAAGGGGGATACAACGGGCAAGAAAAGGGCAGCAAGTGAACCAGCTGGACCACCTCCAAAAATACCAAGAATCATGAGCAAAGCAGTGGAGGATGCCAAACAGGCAGAAAACCTAAGGGTCCAGCGTACACTGGAAATGGAGAGAAGGAGAGAAGAGGACATAGAAAGAAGAAGAAAAAGACAAGAACGACAGTCAGAAGAAGAAAGGAAGATAGATCTTCTCATGACAAACTTTAAGTTTGGGAACAGAGAAGACACTGAACAAATTCTGACTCTGGAGATATTCAAGCTTCTGAAAATCACTGGAATATCAACACACAGCAACATGGCTCCAGAAGAATGTATTGCTTGGTGGAAAGATGGAGTAATTGATGGTGAGTTCGTGGGGGAAGCCTACAGGAACTACAGGCATCTAGATGTCACAGATGAATACTTAAGCCTGGTAAATCCGAAAGACCCCATCAAGACACGAGAAGCCATTAACAAGAAAAGGAAAGGCAACAAGAAGTAAGCTCTCGTGGTCCAAACTCCATCTTATTTCAAAGTATTGATACTTATGTTGTTCTTGGTCTTACTTCTTTGAATCTTTTCCACTAAACTCTGTTATGTAAACATTCCCTTAATCTTAATACATATATCTTCTGCTGGGGGTGTTGCGTGAGTTTACTTATTCATGTTTAGTAGAATTGTTGTCAAACTTACCATATGCGCTGAAAATAAAATCAATGCTTTTTCTTTTTCAAATCAGCCATATAAGTAAGTATAAGTGTTGGCATCATCAAAAAGGGGGAAATTGTTAGGAACATCATGTAATAGGTTTTGATGATACCAACTGTTAAGTAAGAATCCCCAAGTCTCGATACATAGGCAAAACAATGTAAGTTCGATAAGTAAACTAAGAGCGAAAATACAACCGGGTAATTTGAGCTCAACTCGGGAAATATTTAAGCTTAAGGTAAACTTGTTTGAACAACTTAGAAGTTTTCGTGTTGTAAGCAAACAGATAGATCAGAAGCAGGCACGAGACAACTCTGGAGGAATAAGGGTCTACGAGACATCAACTAAGTCTCGAGACACAAGCCAAGTTCGAGAGGTAAGGACCTCTCGATATACCTATCGAGTTCGAGACGTAAAGAATATTCGAGAGATAGACCTCTCGATACATGGGATTGAAACATCAAATGGTCGAGACATCTTCTATGGTCTCGATAAACCGGCACTTCTCCAAGAGGCTGAATGTTAGTCAACATGTGCAGATAAAATACTTTAAGTTTGGAGAAGAAGAATATCATGGAGATAAAATATTGAAGAGGTGCTGAGCGGGAGGTTTCAAAATGGACGGAAGTGGATGACACGTCAGACATCCACCACAAACGGTCAAGAAGTGCACCAATCCTGAAGTGGTCAGATTCCCCAAACAAGGAATGATGGGAACATAAAAAGAGTAACTTTATCCAAAAGAAGCAAGTGAAGCATGAACTCAAGAAAGTGGAATATGGAATATTCACTACAAAACAAAAGGCTCAAGTTACAAGACCACTACTCCATGAAAAATGCTGAAATTGTGCAAAGACCCATGTTCGGCGTGGGAGACCAATTTCAAACGGAATAGTTTTCCCTCCAACGGAACTATTCTTCTACTCTCATATATAAGGACGTAAAGACACAGAAGACAAAAGGGGTTGTGAAAGAGGTCAAGAGGTTAACAAGAGGTGTCTAAAAAAAAACGTTCCAGTGCAAAGTGCTTAACTTGGAATATCATCCTGATATTCAATACAGCGAGAGAACACATCTTAGTGTTCGAAGAGAGTTACAAAGCTAAACTGTCATACATCCAGAAGGTGACCAAAGCTGCTCTACATCAAAGTTGATTCAACGATAGCTTGTGGTCAGATTGGAGTCTGTTACATTCAACTGTGACAACCAAAAACACCTTGCTTTGGATTAAGCAAGAGAGGTGGAGTAACCTGGCAGCTGTCCGAGTGAAAGAAACCTGAGGCTTGACGCGGGCTTGGTGATCAAAGGTCAAGTGCTCGAGAGGTGGAGTAGCTGGAAGCGGGGAGAAAGACCTTGGAGAGGCGGAGTAACCTGGGAGCTGTCTTGTGAAGATCCTGAGGCTTGACGCGGGCTTGGTGATCAAAGGTCAAGTGCTCGAGAGGTGGAGTAACTGGAAGCGGGGCGAAAAACCTGAGGCTTGAGGCGGGCTTCGTGATCAAAGCTCAAGCGCTCGATATTGTACTAGAAAGGGAAGTTTTTAGTGCAATCCTTCCAGGGAGTTTCTGGAAGAAGAGTGGAAGTAGGCGGGTTGGCCGAACCACTTAAAAATCTCTCTTGCATTTACTTTCTGTTTTTATCTCTCGCTAACCTCTCGATTGCACTGCATATAAACACACCTCTCGAACTAACTCAAACTCGTGCTAACTAAAAGGGGATAACATTTCCGCTGCGCATAAAACTTTGTCTTCACCTCGTGAGGTATCGAACCTAAACATCCTAAGTTCAATACACACGAGAGGTCGAAAAGATTTGCAAAATCTTATACAAGTCTATTCACCCCCCCCCCCCTATAGACTTGTACCCCATCCCCTTGGGACCAACACAGAATGGGCGAGTTGAGCGCAAACACAGGCATATTGTTGAAACTGGTTTGACTCTCTTTGACAAGGATTGTTCGTATGGGTGAGTGGATAGTGAAGGTATGGAGGGTGTTAAAACGAAGAGTCATGAACTCCCCGAGTGTCGTATCTCTCGCAGATGGCAAATTGGAGAATATACGGCTTTGCTACCCTGGTTTGTTTGAATAACGTTAAGATGGATCATGAGGATTTTGGTAAAAAAGAGATATTAAGAGGGTAAAGGTTAATAAAATAAAGAGGTAAACAAAGGGAAATAAAGGCGGATGGGGCTAAGATATCATGGAGATTGGTTCAAGGCGCAAGGAAGAGTGTTGATTTCCATTGAGTCATGATTGAAGGAGCTTGGAACATAGTCCTAAGTAGCGTCACACTCAAGCTCCCAATCCTCAGTCGGTTGGGGAATTTCATCAAACACTTTGTCTACAAGTTCCCTCCGGATCTCATCTTCTCAGATTGAGAGCGGGAGATGTGGGTAGTGGGCTACATCTCTTTGCGATATCTCGCCAAAGAGATGATCCTATACTCTTGAAGAGATCGGGGCCCTCGATCCAACAAGATCATACAAAAACATACACACAGATTCAACATTCCCCAAAGAAATCAAACTCATTAATCAAATTAGATCATGAACACCAATCATCCATTCAATCTAGCCCCTATCCTAGGGATTAGCCTCTCATAGGCTTCAATAACATCAAAGCATCAAAATAGAAAAACATATCTACCAGATCAATATAAAAAGCTAACGACTTTAAGGAAAAAGGAAAGGTAAGAGAAAGCCAAAGAGAAAACAAGTTTTTAATGGAAGAAGTTACCCAAAAGATCTTCAAAGCTATGGAGATCTAGTTCTCTTCTCCAAGAGCTCCTCCTCCTTCTCTAATCCTATCTAACCTAACCTAAAAATTGTGGAATGAAATATGAGGCAAAAAAACTCCCTAAACCTAGCTGAAATGTCCCTTAAATACTAAAACATCGCGCAGGTTTTCTGGTGCCGTCCCACGTCTGCCACACGCGTGTGAAGCTCGTGGGCGTGGTTTCTTCATTTTCGTTTCCTTTTGTTGTTTCCGGTTTGGTCTTCGTGTGCTCCCATGTGGATTGATTCTTCCTTTCAATGATTTATGCTCCTTTTCGATTGATTTCAGCCTTCATTCCTGTGGGAATTCTACAAAACACTCCACACAGCACTCAATTGCAATTTGTTAGTAAAATAGCATGTAAACACGCAATTGCACTCTCTAAGACTTATTTTTAGCAAGAAATCAACTTAATAAGTTATAGATAAATAGGTACTTTTGGCGTCTATCACTCTTGGCTTGTGTTTTTGTTCTATCTAGGTTTTGGGATTACTCCTTTGAAACTGCAGTTTATCTTATTAATAGGATGCCTTCTCCTACATTGCATAATTCCACTCCTTATTTTCTTCTTCATAAGACCTCGCCCACTTATTCTTTTCTTCGAGTCTTTGAGTGTCTCTGTTATCCGCATTTACGTCCCTATAATCGTCACAAGATTTCTTTTCGGTCATCTCCATGTGTCTTCTTAGGTTACCCAGATTTATTCCGGGGGTACAGGTGCATGGACTTGTTGACTAATAAGGTTTATGTGTGCAGGCATGTTCGGTTTGATGAGACTAAGTTTCCATTTGCTAAGTCTACTTCACAGAATCACAGGTACCTGCAACTCCGCGCCATCTGCCGTGGGTTGAGTCTGTTCTTCAGTTGTGCTCTGTTGATGTGCCTGCTTCGACCCCACTACAGTCCGGTGTCTCTACGGCTGTGACTACTGCTAAGCCGCGGGATAGGCCTCGTGGGAATTCTACTCGGCCTACGACTAGGTCTCATGTCATGACTACTAGGAGTCGGTCTCAGACTCCTCTTGCTTGTCTGGTTACTCAAGTGTGCCCCATTGATCCAACTTGCTACTCTCAGGCTGTCAAACACTCAGAGTGGCGTGACGCGATGGATTAGGAGTTTAATGCTCTTCTTCAGAATCAGACTTGGTGTTTGGTTCCGTCGACTCCTTTCATGAATGTGATTGGCTGCAAGTGGGTTTTTCGCACTAAACGCAAGGCGGATGGTTCGATAGAGAGGTATAAGGATCGGTTGGTGGCGAAGGGGTTTAATCAAGTTCTTGGCCAGGGTTTCTTTGACACATTCAGTCCAGTGGTCAAGCCCACTACAGTCAGGTTACTTCTTTCTTTAGTTGTTTCTTCTGGTTGGGTTGTTAGGCAGCTTGATGTGCACAATGCTTTTTTGAATGGTAATTTGTCTGAGACTGTTTACATGTGTCAACCACTTGGTTATGCTGATTCCCAGTATCCTGATCATGCGTGCTTGCTGAGACGATCTTTGTATGGCTTGAAGCAAGCACCCCGTGCTTGGTTCAATCGATTGCATGATTTTCTATTGTCTGTGGGTTTTGTTGCTTCCAAGACGGATGTTTCTCTGTTTCATTGCACTGTGGACTCAGGTTTTATGTTTATACTGGTGTATGTTGATGATATTCTTGTTATGGGAAGTAGTCAAGGCCTGGTGGATTTGTTGTTGGCTCAACTGTCTGCTACGTTTAAGATACGAGATCTTGGGGAACCTGGGTTCTTCCTTGGTATTGAGACAGTGTGGTGTAGTGATGGTTTGCTACTTTCTCAGCAACGTAATATGACTGACATCTTGAAGCGTGCAGGCATGTCTGATTGTAAACCACTAACCACTCCTATCTCTTTGACTAAGTCTCCCATTCTGCAGGCAGATCCTCATGATGATCCTACTAGGTACAGAAGTCTTGCTGGGGCACTGCAGTATCTTACTGTTACTCGTCCGGATCTCTCCTATGCAGTCAATCTGTTGTGTCAGCGTATGCATGCCCCTACAGTTCAGCACTAGGAGCAGCTGAAACGGGTCCTACGGTATGTCAAATGCACTCTTCTCTATGGGCTTTGTATTCGCACCTCTTCCTCCAGGGAGCTTCATGCGTTTTTAGATTCTGACTGGGCTGGATGTCCTGAGGATCGCAAGTCCACGAGTGGGTTCGCTGTGTTTCTTGGGTCCAATCTCATCTCTTGGGTCTGCAAGAAGCAGAGGACAGTTGCTAGGTCTTCTACTAAAGGTGAGTACAAGGCACTGGCAGATGTTTGGCTGATGTAACATGGATTTTTTATCTCTTGCGTGAGCTTCGTATTACTGGTGTATCGGTTCCCAAGTTGTGGTGTGATAATCTTTGTGCCACCTATATGTGTGTCAATCCAATCTTCCATGCTCGTACAAAGCATGTGGAGATTGATTATCACTTTGTTATGGATAAGGTTGATGTTGGAGAGATACAGGTGAACTTTATTTCTACAAAGGATCAACTTGCTGATATATTCACCAAAGCTCTTCCGAGTCCTAGATTTGTTTTTCTCATGGACAAGCTACAGGTTGCTAGTCTGCTCTGTGCTTGAGGGGGAGTGTTAAGACTCTATGTCTTTGAGTCTTATTGTGATTCACTTTCCTACTCCTCCTATACCTCTACTTATATGTATTTATATACTCTTTCAGACTTTGTAAATGTTGTCGTCAATATACACAATTATACGTTCTCATCGTTTTGATATTCTATTATTTAAACTTACAAAATATATCTTCGACTAGTCAATTATAAAAAACTAGTAAATTACCCATGCAATGCACGCATAAATTATTTTATTATATATTTAAATAATAAAATTGAAGATGAAATTATAAACAATTCTAATATTTGGAAGTGTACATTTATTTGAAATTATAAGATTTGTATATTAATGTCTAAATTGATTACTTAAAAATTATAATAGGAAAAGTCAAAAAAAAAAAAAAAAAAAAAA
>NC_044916.1:18776164-18796648 GCF_003576645.1 Ipomoea triloba | reverse complement strand
AAAAAAAAAAAAAAAAAAAAGAAGAAGAAGGAAGAACATTGTTAATTGAATTATTTTAAGTAACAAAAATAATACTATAATCAAATGAAAATTCGTATGTTTAATTACTATAGTAAGATTAAAGTATTAAATATAGGTTGGTAATATGGTCATAATATGTGTATGTTTAATATCTTTTAACTATGGACGTAATATGTGTATAGTATGTTTAATTTTTTTAATTACCCACCGTAATATGTGTATGTTTAATTTCCTATATGGGCAGGAAAATTTACCATTAATCGTAATAAGAATGAGCTCATTTTATTATGATTACTAATGGTAATTAAGGAGTATATATTATTCTTAATTATTATTATACTAATTATGACGTCCATGTAATTTGAATAATTATATTAATTAAGGAGTATATATTATTATTAATAAAATAATATGTGTATGTTTAATTTTGTTTAATTATAGATGTAATATGTGTATGTTTAATTTTTTTTTAATTATGTCCATAGTATGTGCATGTTTAATTTCCTTGATTGATTAGATAAAATCTATATTACAGCAAGTATAAAAAAATAGATTAATAAAAATATAATGTGTAAATTAATTTATTAATTAACATAATTGTTAAGATTTTATTCAAAAGTAACCGTTAGCATAATTTTATATGTGTAATAATCAATTTGGAATAATTTGCATAATTGTATTGCATAATAATATGTGAATTAGCATAATAATATGTGAATTTGAATAATTATCATAATTTTTTGCAATCTCCTTTAATTATGTACCTAATATATGTATTATCAATTTCCTTAACTGATTAGATAAAATTTATATTATGGAAAGTATTAATTCCTTAAATGCCATAATTTTTAAGATTTTATTCAAAAGTGATCAAACGAAGTGCATGGGCAATTGATATTATTTGAAGTAAAAAAAATATATAATCGTCGTAAGAAGGGAATCTCTATATTCAATTACCATAATAAATTAAGATGTTAAATACGATTGACAATTACCACAGATCATTTAGATGGTAAATAGTATATGATAATTACCTACATAAATTACCATAAAATAACATATTAATATATTGATCAGTATTATAACAAAGGTTGTAAGCCTTTAAGGTATGATATATTAAGAAATGTATCAATTAATTTAAATATGATAGGAAATTACCATAAAATAATAAATTAATATATTGATCAGGATTATAACAAAGGTTGAAAGCCGTTAAGGTACGATATATTAGGAAAAGTATCAATTAATTTAAATATGATAGGAAATTATATTAGGAAATTGATTAGGTGGTATCAATCCTCCTAATTTTTTCTAATTCTATATTTATAATTACCGTTATAAACGAATTTAATAGAAAAATTTTAATTAGGAACTCATATTAAGAGTTTTGGATTATTATTATTATTATTATTACTATTATTATTATATAAATATAAATATATTATGGAAATTATATTAAGAGTTTTGGATTATTATTATATTACAATGTTATATTATTATTATTATTGTTGTTGTTGTTGTTGTTGTTGTTGTTGTTGTTATTATTATTATTATTATTATCTTAACAAAATAGATTTTAAATCGAGATTACAAAATTTAATACTATTATTTCATTTATTCAAGCATAGTAATCACCATTTTTAACTAATAATTGTACATTAGAAGACTTCAACTAAACCTATAGTATTGTGGAATTAGTGATAACTATTAGTAATAATTGGAATCAATAATCAATGATTTATAGCAACCAAAATATTTTGGATATTTAATTGGTTTAATCATAGCATTAAAATTATAATTGGAATAAAAAACTTGCTAAAATTTATTATTATTATTATTATTATTATTATTATTATTATTATTATTAACTAATAGGTTGTGAGGGAGGCAATCATTAAAAAGTATAGCAAATTATTAAATTTAGTTTTAATTATAAAGTAAAGAAGTACACAATACTTTCTTTAAAAAAAATCAACTACACACTAAAAAATACAGATTTAATACAGAACTATCTCTTCATAATCTGCCAGTTTAACTATCTCTTCATAAGAAATAGTAGAGTTAACAATTTTCTACATCTGCAATTGATAATAATTGATAATAATAAAAGATAGTAAAAGATACTCCGTAACAATAACTAACATCATATTACAAATAGACTTCTATACCTACAAGATTAAAAAAGTTAATAGAAATTGATTAAAAAAATGCCACCAAGAATGTGGCAATGGACAACAGTTCCTATGTATATAAATATTAAGATGCATTTTAATAAAAATAGAAAAAAATTAAGATTAAAAAAAAAAACACTAACCAAATCAACTCTAACAACTATTTAGAAAATACCCCAAAAACTTTCTCAACACACTTCTTTTTTTTTTTAATTAGCAATTTAATTAGCATGCAATTTACCTTTTGTTTTTAATGCAATTTGCCTTTTTTTTTTTATTTAATGAGATCAATAGTTTGCCTCTTTTCTTGTTTTTTTACATAATTTATCTTTTTAATGAGATCAATAATTTTACTAAAATGCCTTTGAGTTTGGGTGGAAGAAATTAGCCAAACACTTCTATGATTATATATGTATAGATATAGATATTGATTGTGGCAATTTAAGTCTTTTGATAAACATTAATATAATACAATTATAAGGTTTAAATATTGTCACAAACATTTTAATACTTCACGTGTTCAATTTTCGTTAAAATGACTAAATCTGAAATACATAACACCTATATTCCTATTTATGAGAGGACAAAAATTGTTAAATCTTGCAAAATTGAGGATCCGTTTCACAATTCTTATAATAGAGACCAACACAACCAACCACAAATATTTGAAATACCTGCAAAACGCTTTGCTCCCATTTCGAAACAAGAAGTTAGTATTTAAGGTAGAGAAATTCTAAATGTCGTATATTTTTTAAAGTTATATATTTTGCTTTGTGAGAAATACATAAGGGGAGAATATAATTAACTTTATAGAACATAAAGTACACTTCAAAAAAGCATATATAAAATACACTCAGAAATATTATAATCCACATGATTATAAAATTTTTCACAAAAACAATTTAAAAGGGAAAATGCATAATTACGAAACATGATGAAAAAGTAGATACAAGCTAGATAGTAATGTAGCATTGTTGTTACCCGCGGGAACTAATTCAACCCAATTCTATTTTGTATACCTTAGGGTTCGATTCAATTGATTTTAGTAGGGCTTAGTCATTCGAGTTTAACTAAAGTTATTTAGCACTCCTTCACTTAAGAGAATGAATCACCCTCTAATCATTCATTCAATAATGTTGAGGTGATTCGGGTCTATCTGGATTCAGAAAAGGTAAACCAAGTTATGTTGAAATTTGGCATAAGAAAAATGATAAATAAACTTCATGGAGAAACTCCCCGCGTGCATGTATATTGATTTTATTGGTAAAGGAAAAAAAGAGAATAAGAAAAAACGTGGCTTACAATTTTCAAAATCAATGAAAGTGTACAAAGCTAATACCTAAATTAGTTATTAACTATAGTAATTTTTTCTCAATTTAGTCCTAAAAGATTTTTTGTGATTAAATAGGTCATCGACTTCGATTGTTTTACCAAATTGAGTTCTAAGTTGTTAGAATGAAGGATTAAATCGAGAAAAATCAGTATAATCAAGGACTAAATTGGGTAAAATCTCTATAATCGAAAGCTAACTTGGGTAAACTACTATAATCTAAGACTAAATCTATCTTAACATAGGACTCAATCCAGTAAATTGATCAAAGCAGAAGATCTAATTAAGCACAAAAAAGCCTTTTTGAAAGTGTGTCAGGGAGTAAAATATGAAGTAGAAAGTGGAGGATACATAGTATTACACATTGGCATATAGGGATGGGCCCATGAGGCAGGGTCCTCGCCGGAAGAAAACGGCAGTTGACGGCAGGAAGTCACAGACCTCTTCACCTGTTTCCAACCTGTATAACATTATTATGCAAACCGCATACTTGTAGTTGGAACAGTGATATCTCTTTTTTTTTTTTTTTTGCAAGCAACAGTGATATCTCTTTTTAACAAGGAAATATATATGTATAAATAAAACCCAGAACCAACACCAAGTCACCAACCAGAAGCCAAACTAAAGTTCCTATAAAGAGACTGCTCTGTTTGTCTCTCTCCCCCATCTTCCCTCTCTCTCTCTCTCTCTTTCCCTGCATTGCTCTGCTTCTGTTCTCCATTGATTACAGAAGCAGAAAGCTTTGAGGGCGGCCTGTTACTTTTCTCCCATTTTCCATTGTTCTTTGTAGCTTGTTCAAGAATTTCTGCTGCACATTTTCAGGTTGTTTAATTTCTTCAACCCCATTCATTTATGGGTTTTATATTGGCAACTTAACATTGTTTGCCCTGTTTCCAAGGAACAAACTAATTTCCCCTGTTTTCATTGACATTGTAGATCCGGGGAGCGGAGAGATGGACGGGCTTTCCACGACGGCGCTTCTTCCGGACGCGTTTTCCGGCGGGCGGGATGATTTGAGCAGCCAAATGAGCATAATCTGGGCGCAACTCAAAGCCCCATTGATCGTCCCCGTCCTCAGAATCGCAGTGTTTCTCTGCTTGTTGATGTCTGTCATGCTGTTCGTGGAGAGAGTGTACATGGGAGTCGTCATCTCCCTCGTGAAGCTCTTTGGAAGAAAACCTGAAAAACGATACAAATACGAGCCATTGAAGGATGACGTGGAGCTTGGGAATTCGACTTACCCAATGCTTCTTGTTCAAATACCCATGTACAATGAGAAAGAGGTAGGTCTGCAACTTCAATTCTGCGCGCGCTGTTAAATCCACGGTTTGCATTAACCAACTACCCTTCCATCTGCAGGTTTATCAGCTCTCAATTGGAGCTGCATGTGGCCTTTCCTGGCCGTCTGATCGTATCATAGTCCAAGTTCTTGATGATTCAACAGACCCCATTATCAAGGTACAGACTCAAATTTTGCTTACTCATTCTCAATTTTGGTCTCACCAATTTTGGTCCATATTCTTCATGATTCAACAGTCCCCACTTTATTGTTTATACAAAATATGAGTAGTGTTACTATGAGTGAGCTAATTAATGTTTTAATACTTTTGGTTATTCTGGTGAAATCCAATTGAATTGTACCATATAGTTTATGGGTAAAAATGTATATTCATGTAGCAAACACGTGTAGAACGTGTGATATTTAGTTTTTTTTTCAAGAATTTATAATTATTTTTTGTGTTGTTTTTGAGACCTTGGGTTAGTTTGATTTATGTATTTTTATTTTTTTAAAATTTTATTTGGAGTAGAATATGGTGGAAATGGAGTGCCAAAGATGGGCAAGCAAAGGAATAAACATAAAGTATGAGATAAGAGACAATAGGAATGGATACAAGGCAGGGGCATTGAAGCAAGGCTTGAAACATTCGTATGTGAAGCAATGTGATTATGTAGTCATCTTTGATGCGGATTTTCAACCGGAGCCTGATTTTCTTTGGCGAACCATTCCTTTTCTAGTTCACAATCCTCAACTTGCCCTCGTCCAAGCGCGCTGGAAATTCGGTAATTATTATTAATTTTTTTAAATATAATAACTTTTACAAAATATCAAACTTAAACACAAATTAAACATAGATCAACCAAAAAAATAATTAGTTGTCATAAGAATATTACGTCAGACTATATAGTTTGGTGTGTGTGTATATATATATATATATATATATATATATATATATATATATATATTTAAATTTATTAAAGTATCAAACTTTGAAGGGAAGAAACATAATTCAATCTAGGATTTTGTATGTACCTAATCTTTGTACAAATGAAATATACAAAACTGAAACTTAAGAAATTAAGAATGGTGGGTGGACTTTTGTTTTTTCTTATATAATAATAATAATAATAATAATAATAATAATATTTAACAACTTTTGATTTCGACCACTCTAATATTTATCAAATATTATACATATGTTATCTTAGTCAAGAGATTTGAAGCTGTCGGTGACAATAGTCACATTAATACTAATAATAAATTGGGTTGGTCTATAATGAATGATGGTGTTGCAAAGAAGCTCAATCTTTGTAACCCAATCTGATTTTGCCACCTATAAAAAAAGTAACTAATTATTATAATCACGTTCAAAATCTCTAATTTAATGATCATTTTTTTTCTTTTTTTAAAGATTCAAGTGATAGTATGGTGGATATTGGATAAATTTAATTTATTTTTTAAGATTGGTAATTAAATGGGAGGAAAAAAAATGTATGATGAATAATAGAAGTTGTGTTGCCTATTTAAAGTAGAAGAAAGCAGTGGTCATGGAGGCATATCTGGAAACAGTCATAAAAATAGTTGGTTTAAAGTATTTTGGTTCCTTGATGGTTCACTACACTTCATGGGTGGCAATAATTGAAAAAGTACTAAAAACAGATAAAAAGGGGAGGCAGCAAGGATTAATGAGGGGGAAGTGAATTGACATAAATACCCCTATAGGCCATTGAAGTGAGTAAGGTGTTGTGCGACTGAGTCAACTTTTTAAAAAAAATATTACATGAACTCCCTCTCACTTCTTACTCCTAATTCTTACCCCTCCCATAATTCTTTGATATAAACACATTTTTAAAACTTACATAATAAAAATATCACATACTTATTTGTCATATCATTGAGTAAAAATGAAAGAATAGAATTTGAAATTAGATGTACTAGAATTCGCCTTTTTACTCAGCTAAAAGCCGCCATGTCCTTGTGGGAAAATAGTCAAAATAGGAAGTGCCCACATTTGGGCCATAGTATTTGCTTGAAATATTATGGCGGCTTTAATTCAATTTTTTTTTTTCCTTTTTCAATTTTATTTTCAATTAAAATATTGCTAATTTAATTTTCTAAATTCTTTATTTTTTTTCCTTCATTACCCATTTATCTTTTTAAAAAAAATAAATATATTTACATGGATAGCTCAATTAATTATAAGAGACCAAAAAATAAAAAGAATGAGCACAAGTCTAGTCTCTAACGTTTGAAATGAGCGAATCTACCTTTTAATTATTAAAAAAATATGTAAATTTCTTCAATTAATAGATATATTATATAGTGATATACCCTTCCCATGAAGTTGAGGCAAATTATACCATGGACTAGGGTCTAACTCGTGCATTGTAGACCCTGGTTCAAAAATAACTTTACTTTTTGCAGTTGACACATCTTGTACCTACAATTAATAGTTTTCGTACTTGTAGTTATCATATTATGTGTCAGCAATTATCAAAGTATTTATTTATATATACAAAAACTGTTAACTGTGTAAGTATAAAATGTGTTAACTGAAGATATAAAATTTTTGTATTAAGGTTCATGAACCCGGTCCATGGTATATCAATTGTGAAGTTGATGAGAGGAGAGGCAGGTTTGGAGTTATTGAATTAGACAAGGGTATAAGTGTCCAATGGCCTACACTTTCTTTTCATTCCCAAAGGGTAGCCCGCATGTCAGCATGTGCCTCTGTCGTAGGAGTGGTGTACCTATGTCCCCGGCCCCCTTACCATTACCATATCAATGAACCGACACTAATTTTTGTCTTTCTAATTATTTTCTTAGCTAATTTTTGTGCACACAATTCATTATTCTCCCCTCTCCTTATTTCACAAGGAATTATTATAAAATACATCCAAGAAAAATCACATAATACCATGAGTTATAATGATGTACATTTATGCTTTGTAAATTGTACTTTTCACTATGTATTTTTAGCAAAGCACAAGGTGCTGTAAATTTTTTTTTAATGAATTTATTAAATCTTTAAGAAAACAATTTAGTGTTAACAAATATTTTTTAAAATTTCCCATAAACTTAAGTGAGAATATTGAATAAGATAATAAAATGCAGAGGAAATTTCACTTTGGTCCCTTGACTATTATACATGAATCACATTTGATCCTTAACTATTAAAATTTTTTAATTAAGTGCATGACTATGCAATTTGTATCACATTTAGTCATGCCATCCAATTTACAGGCTAACTATTGCCGGAAGTACTACTTTCAAAAAGTACCACTGTATTTGCTTCTTCCGGAAGGAGCACTGCATGCATTTACTTATTCTATAAGGAGCACTTTCGATAATAGTTAGTTGAAAAATTAAAAGGTAGAACTAAATGTGATACAAAAGTGAAATTTATTCTAAAATGTAATTACATGAACATTGTACTGTGGTTGATTAAGCGTGTCGTGTCAATAACATTCATATAGGAATGCAATGGTATTTAAGCATTATTGTAATAATATAATAATATTGAAGTAAAAAAGGTTGTTTACAATCAAATAGTATAAGCTAAGTATATATTACATGAAGGTTGAATTGATAGAGATACATTGAGATATGGGATGCATAATGAACCATTTGACATTCTTGTAGTACTTTAAAAAAAATTGATGATTTGGTGGTTGATTTTGCAGTAAATGCTGATGAATGCTTGATGACAAGAATGCAAGAAATGTCATTGGATTATCATTTCACTGTGGAGCAAGAAGTGGGCTCATCCACCTATGCATTTTTCGGCTTCAATGGTATAATAATAATAATAATAATAATATCTCTTGTTTTTCAATTAACTACATTTGTATAGTGCTAATTAATGTAGTTCAATAAAGTTTCTAAAATCAAGATTAAAAATATTAAACCTGTAGGGACCGCCGGTGTTTGGAGACTGGCTGCAATTGATGAGGCAGGTGGGTGGAAGGACCGGACCACCGTTGAAGATATGGACTTGGCTGTTCGGGCTAGTCTTAAAGGATGGAAATTTTTGTACCTTGGCTCTGTCAAGGTAATTCATGCAAATTATATCATAGATCAGGGTCTACTTGCATTGTAGATCCTGATCTAAAAATAACTTTCATCTGTTGTTGAACATTTTAGTACCCACAGTTGACAGTTTCTGTACCTGTTACTATTATACTATGGGCCAGTAATTATCAAATTATTTGTTTACATGTACAGAAACTGTTAACTGTAAGTACATAATTTATTAACTGAAAATACAAAATTTTGGTATCAGGATTTACAATACAATATGAACCCTCGTCCATGGTATAACAATTGGGTAACTCACATTTTGATTTTTTCTGGCTTTTGCTCGAGCAAGTTTAGTGAACATATTTATGAAAATTGTTATTATAAATGTGTGACTTTCTATTTCTTAAAATTTTGGTCCTTCTGTTGAACAAACGAAAATCTTTTATTGAATTTTGTCACATGACTTGTGAGTAGCCAAAATTTATGAGCAAAAACCACTCTTTTTTAGATTGATAATAAAAACTTGTAGTATTACGGTACCCTAGAATGTGCATTGAATAAATTATGTAATAGCACTCTTTTTTACCCAAGCATGCATGTTATGTGAATGAACATTTTTACATTTAAATTCAGACCATAAACAATATAGTGTGAATTTTTATAGTTGTGCATTAGGAATGCCACTAAACTAGTGGGATCAAAAGTGACAATAACTGGATTGATCTTAATTAATATATGTTGTGTGTTCCGCTAGCTGTTTTTAGTCTTCCTATGCATGCATGTTGTCTGCAGTGGAAATGGATAGAGTTGAGATGCAATGGTTCTGCTGTTGTGACCAAATATGTTACACATACAGATCGACATAGTCACGCTCTGATTTAATTCACCTGGGTTTTTGTTTTCTGACAGGTGAAAAATGAATTACCCAGTACATTCAAGGCATACCGGTACCAACAGCACAGATGGTCATGTGGACCTGCAAACCTTTTCAGAAAAATGTTAATGGAGATTGTGAGAAATAAGGTTTGGTAGCTCCTGAAATTAATCAATCACTCAATCCCCCGGCCCAGATCAACACTGGTTTTAATTTCATTTCAATTCGATCACCTGTAAATGGTACATTAATTTGTTTATCTGATCTGATCTGATCTGCAGAAAGTAACGGTATGGAAGAAAGTTCATGTGATCTACAGCTTCTTCGTGGTGAGGAAGGTGATAGCCCACATTGTCACTTTTATGTTCTACTGTGTAGTACTGCCTGCAACTGTTCTGGTCCCTGAGGTTCAGGTTCCCAAATGGGGAGCAGTTTATATCCCTTCTGTCATCACTCTTCTCAACGCCGTTGGAACTCCAAGGTTCGATCGGTTTGCTTAAATTAATTAATTAATTGGATTCAGGTTTTAATTTTAATGCTGACTTGGTATATATGGTTTCACTCATTGCATTAAGGTGGTTCGTGACTATTAAATAAAGCTAAGATGATCTTGCAGGTCGTTACATTTGCTGGTGTTCTGGATACTTTTCGAGAATGTAATGTCTCTCCACCGGACCAAGGCTACCTTCATTGGGTTGTTGGAAGCTGGGAGAGTGAATGAATGGATTGTTACAGAGAAACTAGGCGATGCTTGCAAGCTAAAACCAGCACTGAAGGCCTTTAAAAAACCTCGCTTTAGAATTGGAGACAGGTGATCCAAAAACATCATATATATATTAATTAACTGTGAAGCACCGCCATATGAATCCTAACTACCTACATTATTATTATTCAACAGGGTTCATGTTCTAGAGCTGGCAACTGGTGCCTATCTCTTCATCTGCGGATGCTATGATGTTGCATTTGGGAAAAACCACTATTTCCTTTACCTCTTCATGCAATCGATCGCCTTCTTCATAGCTGGATTCGGATATATTGGCACATTCATTCCCAACTCTTAACACATGCAGATTGCTCCATCTCCTCCGCTCATGTTCTTGCCCCCCGTGCTGCCTTAATTAGCAGCAGCAGCATTTTGCACCTGCAGATTTGGGTTTTGTCTGCTTTTTAGTCTTTCTTATAAAATCGAAGAAAGCTGGTTTATTTGATTTAATTTGGGTGTAAGACATAAGAATTCTATTTGAGCAGTACGTAGCTCGAATGGATGTGTTTTCCCTCTGTATATTTCAACAAGTAAGGGCAATACTATACAGACAAGGAAAGAAGATGCACTGTGAGAAGAATTAAGGCATGCATATATATATATTCATTCATACAGAGAAATAGGCAAAATGTTGCATGTCTACCCTCTGAAGCACATTATATTGTTATATAGGTAGCTTAAACTCATTACTGATTTCCCAAAATTCTTTCCAAATTAAATCAAATGAAATCTCGATCTGTTGGCTTGTACTTGTTTATAAAATTTATGCATTCAAATTAAAATTAGTATGAGTTACCTACTTTGATGCTCTTCCATCTTGGCTCTGATACCAAATAATACTATCGCAACAAAATTAGATTGTACAGTTTTGACCCAGGTCGATCTTATTATTATATATTGGAGCAAATTCTTATCTGAATGAAGCCGATGATGGGATGGGGGACTTATCAGCTAATCTCTCAATCTTAGGGTGTGTTTGGAAACCCGAAAAATGATTTATGGAAATTATTTTCCAGGTTTTTGGTGTTTGGGAAGGAGGGGGAAAATAGAGTCAATTGAAATGAACTTCTTGGTCAATAGAAAATAAGCCCAATTTTATGGAAAATGACTTCCCTTTTTTTTTTGGGGGAAGTCATTTTCCGGAAGTTTGCTTCTTCCTTCTCCTTTGCTTCTTCCATCTCCTTAGGCCTCCTAAATGCTTTAACTTCTTCATCTTCTTGACATCTTCAACTTTTTCTTTTTGTTTTTAAGTAATAATTTATTTTTTTATTATGAGATAGATATTATGAGTTTTATTTTTTTTATTTGACATCTGAAACCAGTCGGCCAGTTTTATTTTTTATTTTTTTTATTTTTTTATGAGATAGATATTATTTTGTTGTGATTTTTTTGTTGTGATTATTTTATTTTTTGGATTGTATATTTGTTATAAATGTTGTTACATTTAAACAAATTAATTAAAATATTCAATTATATAATTCTGTTCATTTTCTTACCCATTTTCTAGAAAATGAGCCAAACACACCAACACAGCTTTCTGTTCTGCAACCAAACACAAGAAAGGAAAATATTTTCTGGAAAATGACTCATTTTTCAGAAATCATTTTCTAGAAATCATTTTCCTGCTTTCCAAACAGACCCTTACATGACTGGCAGAGGAGCAAGGGAAAATCCAACATGATCGATCATATATACGTATAACTAAGGAAACGCCCAATAATGTTAGTTTTGATGTGGATTAATGATGTTTTGTTCTGGCACATGCATGGTTGTATGAAAGAGACAGCTGAACAAAAGGCATTGAATTTGAATAGGACCGAAAGCAAATGGGAATTGAAGCTTACTTTCCAGGCCAGTCTTTCAATTCACTCTCTCCTGGCCTGGCCTGTGTATTAATTCGCTCTACTGGAATAATGTATACAACAATTATATATGTTACTGGCATGGGGCCCCTCACTGTTCTTCCAACTTTGAATCAGGAAAAGAGGTTTGACCAAACTCTGAGGTTTCATTTGGGTATATATATATAAGAGAACTGCTACTATACATACCACTGCAATAATCATGCATACATGTGCAATTGTGTGCATATATTGGTAGGCAAATCAATGGGAGAAAGAGTGTTGAATTTGTATTTTTCAGAATTGAAATGCATGGTATTACTATATCTCTCTAATGAGTAACTCTTGTCACATGTCTCTCATAGATTTGATGAAATGAAAATAATTGAAACAAAGAAAAAAAAGTGTGCTAACCACCACTCCCGATTATATATATCGACATGTAGGGACTAAAATTGAAAGTACATGTAGTAGAACACCGTACCAAGTTACATATGGTACACCTGCTGGTAATGCAGAATACAACTGAAAAACCACATTATGCTTTGTAATATACTCCGTATATATATAGTATTGGCATAGTGAGTATACATTGCTGGCATGTTGTTGAATGGGTTGTGTAATAAAGGGAATTAGGAGTTATTTAATATACATACATATGCATAAGGAGAATAAAAGCCCTAATGTCCTTATGCATTATTTATGAGAATTGGGCTTTAAAAATCAATTGTCTATATTAAGAGTTATTCATTAAGTCAAGAAATTGGGCTAAATTAAATAATAATTCCTCGGAAAATGATTTATTACTAGAATAATACGGGTTAAATTATTTCGGGGTGTCGCAGTTATAAGATTAGAAAATTATATATTATACATATTGTCATAAAAGAAATTAGAAATTTGTTTTTCTAAAAAAACAAAATATGTTTAATTTTTCACGCTAATTTTCATTAAGTTATAGAAAGTTTGTAATGACTAAAGTTTATTTGCAATGAAAAATAAAAACTAAAAAATGAAGTTCTAAAATAACTTCAATGAACTAATTGTGGTATTATATTGGTTTCATAAAAAAGAGATCTTTGAGTGTTAAATTTAAAATAGTAAACACGTCACCCGTGTTGGAATAATTTTTGTAATCCAAAATAAATTGTAATGGTCTTATTCATAAATATTAATATCACAAAATAAATTATAATAGTCTTATTAATAAATATTAATATCAATCTTGAATCATTATTAATGTGAATGGATATTTGGCACACTAAATTTTATTCTGCAATGTTGGTTAAGATATCTTTTTTTTTTTGAAAACTTGGTTAAGATATCTTAATTAACTATTACAAATTAAATGTTACTTTTTAATGTGTATAATAATGCTAATTTCGTGTACAATTATTAATCAACTGAAATTTTTTTAGTAAAGACTGAAATCACATCGAATGACATATTTACATCATTTGTTAAATATTATATACTCTGAAATCATTCATTAATCTTAAAGGTTGGATCACCTGTGATGTTAATGAGAAATATTAAAAACACTCTTGGCATTTGCAATGTTACTCGGTTGGTTGTAACAAAATTAGTTGACTATATTATAGAAGCACGCATATCGGCAAGGACAAATAATGACACCAATGTACTAATAGCTAGAATGACTATCACTCCATCAGATCCAAGACAATGACTATTGATGCTGTGTGTATAGTGTGAGTGGATGTGAAGGGTGTTAAAACGAAGAGTCAAGACTCCCCGAGTGGATGTGTGTATAGTATTGGCAATAACACGCCCTCTAGTTCCTATACCTTATCACTCAGTCAATCAACTATTTCAAGAAGCATACACCCTTTCCACACTTAAGAGTAAACATCGTCCTCGATGTTTCCATAAGGAACAGAGGAAATAGGATATATGTTCAAAGGGTTCTACACGCCCCTTTTCCACACTTAAAAATGTGAACTAGGCTAAAACAATTCTAGTAATCAGATCACATCCGACACAACAATGTCATGCAACTCTTCATGTGTGATACAAGGAAATATAACAGTCAAAATCAAACGGGGCATCTAAAAGGGATAAAAGAAATACTCACAATGTGTATCTCTCTTAAAGTTTGTTCAATCTGTACTTGCCCTTCAAAATTTGGTTAGAGTAAAGGTAAAGAAATAAGTGAAGAATTGAGATTCTACCTTTCAAGATTGGTTTTCTTGGATGATGGTGGAGTGGTTTCTTCTTTTCCTTATTCGTGGGTTGTCTCCCACGAGCGCCACGTTTAACGTCTTTGGCTAGACGAAACGTGCAAAACAAAACATAAACATGAATATAACCAAAAATATAAACAAAAACAGAAACAAAAAGATTGTCCACAATCATAGTTTTGGAATTATCAAACACAAATCATCATTGTTTTTCTCTTTTTTCCGGTGCCCTCCTTTCTTCACATTCTATTGATGTCCTTGATCTCCCTTGCAATTTCTTCCAATTTCTGCATCTACTCCAAGTGCAATTGATACTGAAAGTCCTGGAGGGATCTCCAATCTGTTTCTAGGGTAAACCAACTTGGGATGTTGAAGCTTGCGTGGTTGGAAGTCTGCTCCTCGGCTTGTGGTGGAGGTACGGATGGCCCAGGCTCACGGGGTGGTGGAGAATACATCGACGAGTCCACAGGCGAATACATCTCATTTGAAGATGGGGAAAGGAATGACATCGGCGAGGGTGTAAATCCCGGAGATGTCATCGGCGTGTCGGAATGATCTCCCGCCATCTCATGATCTTCCCTCGTTCGCGCCAAATATCTCAAGTTAAGCTTCGTGACGTCCTCGGGAGATAAAGGAACAATGTGTGCTCCTTGCAGCCTGTGTTCAAACCAATGTATTTTCATTTGATGACCTAGAGAGACACAGTCTCGTCACCAATGGACCTATAAAGATCGCCCTCGTTGACTCTTGCTTTTGCGCAACGAGCAAGTTCTTGTAGATTAAGCTCATGTTTACCGACTTGCCTGTGCCCATACTCCATAGCATGAATAGCTTTGCCTTGGAGACCCGATCATAAGTCTCCGGCCTGCATTCCCATGAGTGTGCGATTACCTTCCACAAGACTCTTAGGTCCTCCCTTACGATGTGAGAGACTCTCACTCTCGACCCAACCCAATCAACTCCCGGCCTTGCGATCATCGACCAATATTTTCTTGGGGTGTCTCTATCTCCAAAATCGTGTTTTAGCCTTCGATACCAGTGTTTTGACTGGTCATCTTCCTCGTAAAATCCTAAGAGAGGGCCCAAGTGATTAGCCGAAATGTGATAATCTTGGTTGAAAAGCTGAAATTTGATAGTCGGGCTGTAGAGGTCTCCGGTCACTCCTTCAACATGCAGATTTGCGATGAACTCATGGACCAAGGGAATGAAGGTATCCTGCCTCCAGCTCAACATATGATTCCAATAAGGTTCTTGGATTAACCTTTCCAGTCCATACTTACATTCAAAATCTTCCAGAACTGTTAAGTCAATGTACTTCCCCAGCACAATTGGGAAGTTAAGCAGCTGTCTGTATCTACCTAGCATAGTAGGTGTCATTAACAGGATTTGGTTTCCCGTAGGCACTTCAATGTAGGTAGTCTTTGCGTTCCTTGCGCTGTTCTCTTCCTCCGGTGCCTTTCCTTTTTGGAGCCTCCAAGCTATTTGTTGTGCAAGTTCGTTTGGAGAAGACATTTTTCCTATAACATAGACAAGCAAAGCACCATACAAGGAAAAACATTTTCCACTTTAAACATGAATGTGAACAATATTGCACATTTTAAAGAAGGGATAACAAAAACTCATTGCATGTAACGTCATTTTGGTTTTTATCAACAATTCTACCATAAACACACAATGATTAGTTCATTCTACTCCATACTCAACTCATAGTCAAAAGGTCAACAAATGGTCAACTTAATCTTCTTCCTCAAGACTAGCTTGAGGTTGAAAAATGGAGAAAATATGAAAGTTAAAATTGGACCAAATAACAAGTTGGATATAACAATGTAGTGCCTAAAGAGTAAGAAAGTTGCAAACTTTGCCCATCATGCTCACTATATCATCATGGATCTCATCATGACAAGAGAATGCCCAAATCATACAATTTCAAGATCTAGCCACAAAGATATGGTAAAACATGGAATTTCTAGTAGATAGAAGCAATATAGGCCTATTACAAGTCTAATAAGTCAGTTCACAACAATATATCTCAAGAAAAATCTCAAACAAGAAAAACTCATGGAGATATGCTTCAAGGAGAGTAAGTTCTTCATTCAAACAAGTAATAGCAAAAGAGAATATGTTCTTACCTTGGAAATGACTTAGGAAGATCAAGAGAAGTTGAAAAACTTGGAAGGAAATGCTTTAGAGTTGTGTGTTTTCAGCTTGAGAGAGTCTTTAGCTCGTGGTGGTGAAGAAATGGGGTAGGGAAGGGTTTTAAACTACTTCGCGCGAAAATTCTGAGAAAAATCTGGTGCCTGTCCACGCACATCACCACGCATGGTGGTGGGCGTGGGAGCTTACTGGTTCATTTCCACGCCAGCTCACACGCGTGTGAGTGGCGTGGCAGCTTACTGGAAAAGTTCCACGCCTGCTTACACGCGTGGTAGCAGGCGTGGGAGGCGTGATGTGCAAAATTTTACCTCGATTTTCCTTCCTTCCTTTGCTAATGATGATGATTGTCGATCGATTGCGGGCAATTTGTAACTCTCGGGTTGATGATCTGTACTCGTTAGCTTAACCGAGGTTATAGAAACATTATTGAAATAACGATAAAGAAAAGTAAGTTATAGATAATAAGAAAAACTTAAAGAAATGTAAGATAACATTGGAACTGCCTCCCAAGTGCGCATGGTTTTACGTCTCCTGGCCAGACGTAGTGTGGCCTATCCTTCAAATCACACAGATTTTGGGACCTTACCAAGCGTCCCGTGAACTTTAGATTCAAGGTATGCCCGATGATGGGAAACATCCTTGAATTTAAAAGCAAAGAAGGGGAAAGCGTTTTGTATTGATAAATAGACACGGGGTACTACCCTAAGTTGTTTAAGGATAGCAAGCCTCTCTTCTCCCTTCTCGTTATAGATTCCATCCCTCAAAAAATTATCCTTAAAAACTTCCCAATGAACACACTCACCGCTATCTATCTCACGTGAAGTGTCTAAACCCTCTCCCGAATCATTAGATTCGCAGAACTCACTTTCACAAGAATAAAAAGATTTGATATCATCCTCACTCCCCAAAGTATCATCACACAGTTGCAAGGAATCACACTCCCATGAGCAAAAAGAAACTTTGTCACACTTATCAAGATTATCATTATAAATCGTAAAGGAGTCATCCTCACAAATATCATAAGAATTTTCAATTAGAGTTGGAGTGAGAGTTTTACCTTGTGCGGGGTTTTCTTCTTCCCACACGATCTCAATATTATCCTCGTCTTCACTCTCAATCTCTCCCCATTGTTGCGTGTTTAACTCAAGAGTCGAAACTTCTTGGAGTACCGGGGTCTCAAGTTTTGTGCATCCTTTGACACTCACCTCTTCATCATTAATCGTCTCCTCCATCTTGTCATTCACTCGCCGGTTGGTTTCCATTGTCTGGTGGTCATTTGTGACGGAATTGTCAACCATTGGTAGCATTCTCCTCATGAGTTCTTCCGACATTGATAGCATTCTAGTCTCGATTTCTTCTAGTGGAAGTCCTTCCTCACGAAGAGCGACAAGATTCTTCTTCATTTCTGTTCTGATTTCGTTCCTCAAATTGATAGTATCTTCCCTGGCCATTTGTATGAACATTTCTAATTTTTCTTTCAAGATTTGGATTTCATCATTGACCGGTGGAAGGTATTCATAAGATGGTATAGGTTGGGTGAAATTATGAGCAAAAGGTGGTGTTTCATAGAAATACTTATCATTTTGTTGTGGTGGGGGTGAATAGCTAGTATTGGTGTAAGAATGGGAATACCAATGTCTCTTAGGATTATATGGTGATGGAGGGTTATAATGAATTGGAGGTTTAACAGTAGTAGGAGTTATGGCCTCTAATGCCGATTCACAACTTAGATCAACCTCTTTCAGGACTTGAATAAGTCGGTTGTTAATACTCTCATCTATTGAGCTCAAGGATTCCTCTCCGTCTTGATATGTTGGTTTCTCAATTCTTTCATAATTAAGCATAGAGGATGTAACATAAGGATATGGTTTGTAGTTAGGATAAGTGAAAGTGTTCGGGTAAGGTGGGTATGTATATTGTGATGGTGGGTACAAATAAGGATTTGGATAGTACTGTTGGTCCCAAGGGGATGGGGTACAAGTCTAGAGGGGGGGTGAATAGACTTGTATAAGATTTTGCAAATCTTTTCGACCTCTCGTGTGTATTGAACTTAGGATGTTTAGGTTCGATACCTCAGAGAGGTGAAGACAAAGTTTTATGCGCNGATGATCTGTACTCGTTAGCTTAACCGAGGTTATAGAAACATTATTGAAATAACGATAAAGAAAAGTAAGTTATAGATAATAAGAAAAACTTAAAGAAATGTAAGATAACATTGGAACTGCCTCCCAAGTGCGCATGGTTTTACGTCTCCTGGCCAGACGTAGTGTGGCCTATCCTTCAAATCACACAGATTTTGGGACCTTACCAAGCGTCCCGTGAACTTTAGATTCAAGGTATGCCCGATGATGGGAAACATCCTTGAATTTAAAAGCAAAGAAGGGGAAAGCGTTTTGTATTGATAAATAGACACGGGGTACTACCCTAAGTTGTTTAAGGATAGCAAGCCTCTCTTCTCCCTTCTCGTTATAGATTCCATCCCTCAAAAAATTATCCTTAAAAACTTCCCAATGAACACACTCACCGCTATCTATCTCACGTGAAGTGTCTAAACCCTCTCCCGAATCATTAGATTCGCAGAACTCACTTTCACAAGAATAAAAAGATTTGATATCATCCTCACTCCCCAAAGTATCATCACACAGTTGCAAGGAATCACACTCCCATGAGCAAAAAGAAACTTTGTCACACTTATCAAGATTATCATTATAAATCGTAAAGGAGTCATCCTCACAAATATCATAAGAATTTTCAATTAGAGTTGGAGTGAGAGTTTTACCTTGTGCGGGGTTTTCTTCTTCCCACACGATCTCAATATTATCCTCGTCTTCACTCTCAATCTCTCCCCATTGTTGCGTGTTTAACTCAAGAGTCGAAACTTCTTGGAGTACCGGGGTCTCAAGTTTTGTGCATCCTTTGACACTCACCTCTTCATCATTAATCGTCTCCTCCATCTTGTCATTCACTCGCCGGTTGGTTTCCATTGTCTGGTGGTCATTTGTGACGGAATTGTCAACCATTGGTAGCATTCTCCTCATGAGTTCTTCCGACATTGATAGCATTCTAGTCTCGATTTCTTCTAGTGGAAGTCCTTCCTCACGAAGAGCGACAAGATTCTTCTTCATTTCTGTTCTGATTTCGTTCCTCAAATTGATAGTATCTTCCCTGGCCATTTGTATGAACATTTCTAATTTTTCTTTCAAGATTTGGATTTCATCATTGACCGGTGGAAGGTATTCATAAGATGGTATAGGTTGGGTGAAATTATGAGCAAAAGGTGGTGTTTCATAGAAATACTTATCATTTTGTTGTGGTGGGGGTGAATAGCTAGTATTGGTGTAAGAATGGGAATACCAATGTCTCTTAGGATTATATGGTGATGGAGGGTTATAATGAATTGGAGGTTTAACAGTAGTAGGAGTTATGGCCTCTAATGCCGATTCACAACTTAGATCAACCTCTTTCAGGACTTGAATAAGTCGGTTGTTAATACTCTCATCTATTGAGCTCAAGGATTCCTCTCCGTCTTGATATGTTGGTTTCTCAATTCTTTCATAATTAAGCATAGAGGATGTAACATAAGGATATGGTTTGTAGTTAGGATAAGTGAAAGTGTTCGGGTAAGGTGGGTATGTATATTGTGATGGTGGGTACAAATAAGGATTTGGATAGTACTGTTGGTCCCAAGGGGATGGGGTACAAGTCTAGAGGGGGGGTGAATAGACTTGTATAAGATTTTGCAAATCTTTTCGACCTCTCGTGTGTATTGAACTTAGGATGTTTAGGTTCGATACCTCACGAGGTGAAGACAAAGTTTTATGCGCAGCGGAAAT
>NC_044916.1:18772551-18775269 GCF_003576645.1 Ipomoea triloba | reverse complement strand
TGAGTGATTGTGTGTCTTTACGTCCTTATATATGAGAGTAGAGGAATAATTCCGTTGGAGGGAAAATTATTCCGTTTGAAATTTGTCTCCCATGCTGATCATGGGTCTTGCGTATTTTCAGCATATTTCATGGAGTGGTGATCTTGTAACTTGAACCTCTTTGTCTTGTAGTGAATATTCCATAGTTCACTTTCTTGAGTCCATGCTCCACTTTCATCTTTTGGTAAAAAGTTACTCTTTTTATATTCCCATTATTCCTTGTTTGTAGGGAATCAGATCACTTCAGCATTGGTGCACCTTTTGACCGTTTGTGGTGGAAATCTGACGTGTCATCCATTTCCGCCCATTTTGAAATCTTCACGTTCGGCACCTCTTCATTATTCCATCTCCATGATATTCTTCTTCTCCAGACTTTAAGTATGACCGTCATTCAGCTTTGTTGGAGAATTGTTAGTGTATCGAGACCAAGGTTGATATCTTGATTGCTTGATGTCTCGAACTCAAATATCGAGAGGTCTATCTCTCGAACTCTGTTTATGTCTCGAACTAGATAACTGTATCGAGAGGTCCTACCTCTCGAACTCTGCTTATGTCTCGAGACTTAGTTGATGTCTCGCAGACCCTTATTCCTCTAGTGTTGTCCCATGCCTTCTTCTGATCTGTCTATATGATTACAACACACGAGACTTCTAAGATGTTCAAACAAATTTACCTCAAGCTTAAATATTTTCCGAGTTGAGCTCAAAGTTACTCGGTTGTATTTTCGCTCTTGGTTTACTTGTCGAACTTACAACGTTTTGCCTATGCATCGAGACTTGGGGATTTCTACTTAACAGTTGGTATCATCAAAACCTATTACATGATGTTCCTAACAATTTCCCCCTTTTTGATGATGCCAACACTTATACTTACTCTATATGGCTGATTTGATAGAAAGAATTAACAAGGATTTTATTTTTCAGCGCATATGGTAAGTTTGACAACATACTCTACTAAACCATGAATAATATAACTCACGCAACACCCCCAGCAAAAGATATATATGATTATAAAAAGGGAATGTTTACAAAGTAAAGTTTAGTAGACAAGATTGAAAGAAATAAGACCAAGAACAACATAGATATCAATACATTGAAATGAGATGGAGTTTGGACCATGAGAGCTTACTTCTTGTTGGCTTTCCTTTTCTTGTTAATGGCTTCTCGTGTCTTGATGGGGTCTTTCGGATTTACCAGGCTTAAGTATTCATCTGTGACATCTAGATGCCTGTAGTTCCTGTAGGCTTCCCCCACGAACTCACCATCAATTACTCCATCTTTCCACCAGGCAATGCATTCTTCTGGAGACATATTGCTGTGTGTAGATATCCCAGTGATTTTCAGAAGCTTGAATATCTCCAGAGTTAGAATTTGTTCAGTGTCTTCTCTGTTCCCAAACTTAAAGTTTGTCATGAGAAGATCTATCTTCCTTTCTTCTTCTGACTGTCGTTCTTGTCTTTTTCTTCTTCTTTCTCTGTCCTCTTCTCTCCTTCTCTCCATTTCCAGTGTACGCTGGACCCTTAGGTTTTCTGCCTGTTTAGCATCCTCCACTGCTTTGTTCATGATTCTTGGTATTTTTGGAGGTGGTCCAGCTGGTTCACTTGCTGCCCTTTTCTTGCCCGTTGTATCCCCCTTCTTTTTCCCTTTATTTTCCCCCTTGTTGGCATCATCAGCACGGGAGAGGAGGATGGACATACCTTCGAAGATTGCTTGAAGTTGGGCAGGCACTTGGTTCGACAGGTCATCGAGTATGGCCTTCATCACATCCTGTCGAAGTTCACTGGAACATTGGAAGGCTCGAAGCTCTTCTCGCATCTCGGCTAATTCAGCCCTCGCACTTGCAGCCTCTGCTCGAGCTACAGCGGCTTCATCAGTGGCTTTCCGTGCTGCATCCTCAGCCCATATTGCCTGTTCGAGAAGTTCGGCATGACGGCCTTGGGATTCACTTGTGCCAGCAGCAGGCATTGCAGCATTGCGGACCACAGCGAGTATTCTTTCGAGCTGAGCCATCTTTTGAGATTGATCAGCCATGAATTGACGCACTTCGCCAATGAAGACTTCTTCGGCCTGTTGATCATAGTCAGAAGTAGGAGATGAGGATCGAGATGTACCTTTTGTCGGAGGGGACTTGGGTGCTTCCAGATTTCCACCCATGACTTGCAATTGCGAGTCCACCTCTCGATTTAACGTCTGAGGATCCACAGGGACACAAGGTTCAGAGCTCGAAGGTAGCTCCATGTCAGGTGCTTCCCGGTTTCCACCTGAGGGATGGATCACTTCTTGCTCCTCACCTCTCGAACCTGGAGCCTCAGCTTCAGCAACTGTGGAGATAGGATCAGCCGGAGAGGGTTCTTCGGTATTGGACGCTTCCCTGGTTTCATCCAATAGAGGTTCCCCCTCAGCATCACTTCTCGAACCAGTGCTGGGAACTGTGTCATCTGCTGGTGAGGTTGGAGACGTAGTGTCGACAAGTGCTTCCTGGTTTCCACCTTCGATGTTATCATCAGTACTTCTCGAACCAGCAGGACTTGGGGCATTCTGCTCATATTGCTCATTGGACTGCATTTCAGTCTGCTCCGATGAGTCTGGAATGATAATTATTTCAGGAGCAGTAGGAAAACCTGGCAGTGTGAGCAACGGAACTTCACCCTCTCGAATTGTCTGTGCTTCATCTGTAGTG
>NC_044916.1:18771558-18772457 GCF_003576645.1 Ipomoea triloba | reverse complement strand
CCTGGCAGTGTGAGCAACGGAACTTCACCCTCTCGAATTATCTGTGCTTCATCTGTAGTGTTCGAGGGTGTGGACGCAGGTGGTGGCAAAAGTAGAACGGTATTGGGTGCCACTTGAAGTGCTTCAGAGGTCTCGGATTCACCTCTCGAAGCTTCTACCTGTTCGTCCAGAGCAGAGTTGCTGACTTGGGACAATGGGATTGCGGCTGTTGCGATATCATCGTGAGCAACCCCAGAGGTCTCTCCTGGACCTCTCGTGAATTCAATGTTTTGTCCCAAGGAGATGGCAGTGGCGAGCCTGATATCTTCTCGAAATTGAGCTTCTGTTTCAGGATCTTCTTCAGGCTCAGCTTCAACTTCTGGTGCATCAACTGCTATGCCCTTCCCTTTATCAGTTCTTCCACTGTTCAGCTTCATTACTTGTGTTTCGTGGGCAAGATCCATTAGTTGTTGAGCTGGGATCTCGGAGATGCCCAACCACTGGAGTGCAAACTGCTCTTCTGCCTCCATTTCGGCTGCTTGACTCATCAATTGAGTGAAAGAACTGGTTCTCCAGTTGATCCACCTGATCACCCTGGAGAAGTCATCAAGAGTGGGTGCTTCCACTGCCAACTGAGTGGAAACTTCTTCATATAAGTCATCCCGCCCATCAGAGATACTGGTTTTCTTTAGAGAAGTAAAAGGTCAGAAACACCCCTAGTAACGGTCAGCGTATATGAAAAATAAGGGTATTTTTGGTAAATTAACAGAGCGGTTTTAGGTTCATGATAGTGGGGTAATAAAGAAAAGTAACTATATGAGCATGCTCCCACTTATCAAGATAATCCCCTTAAGTGCGGAAAACCGTCAGTAACCGATGACCACGTGGCTAGCATTAATATCCAAAGTTAGCCGTTTCCT
>NC_044916.1:18769703-18769876 GCF_003576645.1 Ipomoea triloba | reverse complement strand
TCCTTACACTCAACCCCATAATCCAGTAATTGTTGCTTCATCTATAAAACCTGAGCACAGCAACTTCCAGCTGCATACTCTGCCTCAGCGGTGCTTGTAGCTATCGAATGCTGTTTCTTGCTAAACCATGAGACAAGTCTTCCACCTAGAAACTGACATGTCCCTGATGTGCT
>NC_044916.1:18768513-18769273 GCF_003576645.1 Ipomoea triloba | reverse complement strand
TCCATCCTCATTCATCTTGTTTCTGAAAACCCACTTTGTACCAATGACATTCTGATGATGAGGTCTCGGAACTAGTTCCCAAACATCGTTCCGTTCAAACTGATGAAGTTCCTCTTGCATGGCTTGCACCCAATCTGGATCACATAGAGTTTCTTCGATCACCTTAGGCTCTATTTGCGATAGAAAGCAAGCAAACATGCTTTCTCTGTATGCTGATCTGGTTTGAACTCTGTCACGTACATCTCCAATCACTTGATCAGCAGGGTGACTTCTCAGCCATCTTAGGTCGGGTTGTGGCTCCTCAGTTGATACNCTCGGAACTAGTTCCCAAACATCGTTCCGTTCAAACTGATGAAGTTCCTCTTGCATGGCTTGCACCCAATCTGGATCACATAGAGCCTCTTCGATCACCTTAGGCTCTATTTGCGATAGAAAGCAAGCAAACATGCTTTCTCTGTATGCTGATCTGGTTTGAACTCTGTCACGTACATCTCCAATCACTTAATCAGCAGGGTGACTCCTCAACCATCTTAGGTTGGGTTGTGGCTCCTCAGTTGATACTTCCATTGAAGGTTGAGATGTGGGTTGAACATCTATGATCTGGATTTGATCAACTGAGTCAGGAGCTTTCTTCTTGGTAGACTCTTCATCATCTGATTCTGACTGGAGTTCCGCTACGTCTCGAACTATCGACTGCTTGTCTTCGAGAGGTAAGTTTGATCTCTCGATAGACTCTGGCTGATCTTCCTCAGCTGCTTCC
>NC_044916.1:18766781-18768303 GCF_003576645.1 Ipomoea triloba | reverse complement strand
GACTGCTTGTCTTCGAGAGGTAAGTTTGATCTCTCGATAGACACTGGCTGATCTTCCTCAGCTGCTTCCGTTGTCTTTGATGGTTGATCTGTCGATGCCCTTTCATCAAAGGTAACATGTATGGACTCTTCAACCACCAAACTCCGCTTGTTGAAGACTCTGAATGCTTTGCTTGTTGATGAGTATCCTAGAAATACTCCATCATCTGCCTTTTCTTCAAAAGTTCTTCGTTGAGCCTTCCCATTGTTGTGGATATAGCATTTGCACCCGAATGTGTGGAAGTGGCTTACATTCGGTTTTCTTTCATTCCACAACTCATATGGAGTCTTTCCAACTCCTTTCACGATCAAGGACCGATTTTGGGTATAGCACGCTGTGTTGATTGCTTCTGCCCAAAATCCTTGTGATATGTTGGCTTGTGAGAGCATGGTCCTTGCGGCTTCTTTGAGAGTTCTGTTCCTTCTTTCAACAACCCCGTTCTGTTGAGGCGTTCGAGCAGCTGACAGTTGATGATGAATCCCGTTCTCGTTGCAGTAGCTCTCTATTACTTGATTTATGAACTCTCCACCTTGATCTGACCGGATCTTTAGTATCGAGACATCCTTTTCAACTTGAACTTGCTTCAAGAGATTTGGCAGGGCAATTTTTGTCTCACTTTTCTTGGTTAAGAACACGGTCCATGTGAATCTTGTGTAGTCATCTACTACCACAAGAGTGTACTTCTTTCCCTTTATGCTGGGTGGATCCACTGGGCCAAATAAGTCCAGGTGAAGAAGACTTAATGGTCTAGTGGATGATGTCTCGGCTTTGCTCTTAAAGGAGGATTTGATCTGTTTGCACCGTTGACATGCCTCTCAAATTTTATCCTTTCGAAACGTCACTTTGGGCAGTCCTTCCACTAGGTTCCTCTTAGTAAGCTTGTTGATAGTCTTGAAGTTCAGATGACTAAGCTTACTATGCCAATCCCAGCATAAATCTTCCTTGCTCCTTGCTAGCATACATAGGGATGGTTTTGCAGACCTCCAATCCACTATGTACATGTTTCCTTTCCTTGCTGCTTCCAAGACGACTTCGAGAGATTCCTCGTTCATAATCTGACATTTGCTTTTGGTGAAGACAACCTTGTAGCCTTTGTCACAGAACTGGCTTGTACTAAGGAGATTGAACTTGAGCCCTTCAACGTAGGATACTCCCTTAATAACCAGCTCATTCTTTTGAATTTCACCAACAGCTTTTGTGCGTCCCTTCTTCTCGTTGTCGCCAAATGTCACCAAGGGACCTTCTATAGGTTGGATGTTCTCTAGCAGTGTTAGATTTCCCGTCATATGTCTCGAACATCCACTGTCAATGAACCACATGTCCCTGGTGTCCTGCAAGGCAATTAAGCAAGTTTAGGTACCCAAACTTTGGGTCCTGGTGGGTTAGTGAGTTTAGGCATCCATTTATACCTTGTGCCCATTATTCCAGGCCTAGGCGCAATGTAGCCATTGTACGTTTGATAATCATAAGGAATGCTAGCAAA
>NC_044916.1:18764822-18765950 GCF_003576645.1 Ipomoea triloba | reverse complement strand
TTCTAGGCCTTGATACTTGCTTACCTTAGGGTAAGGACAGTCAGCCTTGAAGTGCCCCGGTCTCCTGCAGTTGTAGCATAGACCTTGATCTTCTTCCTCCATTCCTCTGGATGTGTATTTTTCATTTTTCCTTCTTGAGGGGGAAGGTGAACTTGTATTGCTTTCCGGTGTCTTCTTCATGAACTTCCTGAATTTTCTTATGAAGAAAGCAAACTGTTCGTCAGATAAAAATTCAGTGGGATTAGAATCTGACCTTGAGGAGGTGGTTGGTTGGTCCGCAACCAGTGCCACATTCCGTCTGTCCACCACATCCTCATCTCTTGGAAACATCTCAAATTCGAAGGCTTTGAGATCTCTGAATAGTTGGTCGGTTGTGGTGTTCTTCAAATCCCTGTGATCACGCATTGTGATCACCTTCATTTCCCACTCCTTGGTAAGGCCTCGTAAGACCTTCAGGTTTAGCTCCTTTTGTGGAATCTCCTTCTCGAGATCATTGATCTCTATTGATAGCTTCATGAAACGAGATTCCATGCTGTCGATGCTCTCCCCTGGCTTCATCTTGAAGTCCTCGAACTTCTTCATGGCCACGGTAAGCTTGTTCTCCTTCTCCTGTTCGTCACCTTCACCAATCAACATCAAAGTATCCCATACCTCTTTCGCCGTTTTGCACTTTCTTACTTTTGGAAAGATGGTTTCGTCTATAGCTCTGAAGAGAATATCCTTGGCAATGTTGTCCAAGTTGTTTCTCTTCCTATCATCACTTGTCCATTCTTCCCTAGGTTTGGGGACATACTTTGGTGTATCTCTGGTTTGTTCAGCAGTCGTGTTTACCATCATGATCTTGACTGGTCCAGATGTTATAACTTCGGCCATCTCATCATGGAGGGCTGATAGATACGCAAGCATGCGTGTTTTCCAGTCATCGAACCTGCTAAGATCAAAGAGGAGATGTCTCGACAACATGCTGTCCATTTTAAAATATTTCTCGTGCTTTGAAAATATTTTCAAAAGACTTTTCAATGAAGGATCTCTAGGCAATATAAACAAAGGTTTATATCGATCAGAGAACTTGCTCTGATACCAATTGTTGGTCCCAAGGGGATGGGGTACAAGTCTAGAGGGGGGGGG